>NC_051070.1:92285246-92585246 GCF_004664715.2 Peromyscus leucopus | reverse complement strand
CTTTTGAAACCTCAAAGCCTACCTCCAGTGACATACTTCCTCCAACAAGACCACACCTACTCTAACAAGGCCATACCTCATAATCCTTCTCAAGTAGTGATGCTGCATGATGACCAAGCATTCAAATGTATGAGGCTATCAGGGTCATTCTTATTCAAACTGCTACACAAGGCAATCACTTAATTGCAATGTTCTATAAAATCAAAATCCAAATTATACACTTCTAACGGCATATTCAATGGCAGAATACAGATTCTCATTCCAAAATGGAGGAATGGTGGCCTTGCAAGGAAATATTGGACCAAAGCAAGACCCACAGGACAAACACCACATCTTTTAGCTCCAAAGCAAGCACCTTGAGACCATCTGTTCTGAGAGACTTAAGGGGTCCTGCTCTTTAGCTCTTCCACCTGTCCTTTGGCCAGGCTCCACCCCAAACATACAGCTTTCTCCAGTGGACATCTCATGGCTTTGCCCCCTCCAACATCCCGGATCTCCATTGTGACTTATAATTTACCTCACAGCTTCATGGTGATCTCTCAGGGCCTCCTTGCAGAGATTCCAACCTTGCCTCACATTGCTTGGCCTAGCAGCTCTCTGCAATTGTGGCACAAGATTCCATGGTCCCCTCAATCTGGCATGTTTAATGTCTGCAAAACCAACACCATGTGAATGATACTGTCAAGCCATGCTTCCACTTCAGGGTTGAGCCTGGGCTCCTAGGAACAATAGTCACAACAACCCCTGTTCACTGACATTAGGGAACTAGGCAGCTGCTTCCAGAAGCCCTATGGTTTTCTAACACATGACTTTTCCTTTCAAATGGGTTTCCATTTTCACAAGCTGGAAGCTTTGATGGATGTATCCCTGCATTGGGAGACTTTCTTACTGTCCCAATGCAAAGAAGGCTGTGTCTCCTTAGTAGCACTAATCTTTTTAACAGTTACAGTTTCGTTTGCCAAACAAATTCAATCATTACTCACTCAAGATTTTGCAGTGTGGATAGAATGCAGTCAGAATCCTTGCTGGAATATAATCTGAATAGACTTTAGCCAAATTGAGTCCTTGTTCCTCAGGAACCCATTTTCCAATGTCTGAATTTCAATCTGCATTCTTGTCTTCTAAGCTCCCATCAGAATGGCCCAGTTGGTTTCCAGTGTGTTAGGGCCAAAAAGTTTCCAGCCCAAGCTTCCAAATTCTTCCACATTGCTCTTACAAAATAGTTCCAAAGGCCCCAGAACTGTGTTTAGGTTGACCACGGCAACTGCTACACTTGTCATCACCAACATCTGTGTTAGTTTCTTTGCCTGTTGTTATGATAAAATACCCTAACAAAGCAACTTAAAGGTTTCTTTGGGCTTATAATCTCTGGAGGATAGAGGCCATGGGGGGGGGGGGCAGGTAGGGTGGCAAGAGCAGAAGATGGCTGGTCATGGTGTATATGAACTCAGAAAGCCTGCATCAGGCAGGAAGTGGCATCTCACTCCAAAACCTCAAGGCCTGACCCAGTGGCCCTCCCTCCCTTGAGTTTCTGCTTCCTAAATTACACAACCTTCCTCAAAGTACCACTAGGTATGGACCACATGTTCAAACACGTAAGTTTATGACAGAGTTCTCACAATCAAATCACAAAAAATAATAATAAATGATTATTGAAACTAAACATAAATAATTCCTGAAGGCTGCCATTTAAATTAAATCAAAATATATTGTTTTAAAAACATATACATTTCTCTTCCAAAGCAATTTTCTTTCAAGAGTTTATTTTCACTTTTTGACTTTGACATTTAAAATGTAGACTTTCGTTGTGGGAATTTGTTGTTCAACCAATGGCATTGGGGTAACAAGCCCTAGAGTGTGGTGTTGTCTGTGTACATGACCACTTAAGAACTGAGGAGAGGGGCCTGCGCTCTCTCTCTTGGATGATCAGAGCAGAAGCAAGTGGAAGCATGACTTGTGGTTGGTTCTCATCACCCTTTGGCAGAATGGCAAGACAGCTGGATCAACAGTGGTGTTTACTTTATTTTGTATTTGTGAGCTTGTGATCCCCATTTCATCCCTTAATAAATAAGTCTTCTTCTCAGACATCCATGGATTTCTCACTATAGACTCTTTCTCAGAGGCAGTCCATAAATCAGATGGTATAATGAGCTTTTAAATAAGGGTGGTAGCCATAGATATTTTATTTTTATAACTGATTTTTTTACAAGCAGTATTTATTTTCAATAATTTAAATAATGACTTCATGGAGACACATTTATATACCACAATTTAAAATTTTTGCATTTATTCCCCCCTCTCTCCTTCCTGTGTGTTAATAAGCTTACATGTATTATGCCATATATGTAAATATCAAAGAGCAGGTTTCAGGAGTGAGTTCTCTCCTACCATGTGAGCTCTATGATGAAACTCAGGTCATCAGATTTGTCAGCAAACACCTTTACCCACTTTACATCAGAAGATTCAAGTCAATAGTTTGTAAGATTCACAGTTGGGGACCTATCATCCCATCTAATTTCAGAAAGATTTGGGTACCCTAGAATGATAACGTCTTAGGTAGGGATTCTATTCCTGTGAAGATATACCATGACCACGGCAATACTTATAAGGAAAAATTGGATAGGAGCTGGCTTACAGTTCATAGGTTTAGTCCATTGGCATCATAGCAGGATGCATGGTGACTTGTAGGCAAACATGGTGCTGGAGAGGTAGCTGTAAGTTCTACATCAAATTATCAGGCAGCAGGAAGAGAGTGACATTGGGCTCAACTTGAGTATCTGAAACCTCAAAGCCCATCCCCAGTGACAACACACTTCCTTCAAAAAAGCCATACCTAATGGTGTCATTCCTTATGAGCCTGTAAGGGGCATTTTAATTCATGGATCAGAGATTCCATACCAGTTATTAGGCTTTCATTTTTCTACTCTTCTCTTGGGCTCTGGCAACTACTCAAACACTTTCTATCTTTATAGACTTGCCTATTAAACATTTACACCAACAGAAGTTCACAACATGCGCTATTTGCTGTCTGGCTTCTTTCACTTGATATAATGCTTTTAAGGCTCATCTGTTCGCAGCATGTTTCAGAACTTCGTTTCTTTTTATGACTAATTGATATCCCCAACTTGTTCGTTAATTTGTCATAGCAATGACTATGTACAGGTTTTTATGCAGACATTTGTTTTTAATTGTCTTGAGCATATGCACAGCAGGGAATTTGTTATGTCAAATGTCAAGTCCCCAAGGTTTTGATGAGTTCTCAAAACACTCATTTTCAACATGTCTTGTATTTTTTTTTTTTTGAGATTATAACATAATTACATCATTTCCCTTCCATTTCCTACCCTCAAACCCTCCCGGTAACCCTCCTTGTTCTTTTTCAAATTCAAGCTCTCTTTTTTTCATTAATTATTCTTATATACATATATGTATATTTATATACATCTATAATTCCTAAATCCATAAATACAAACAGCTCAGTGTATCATATTACTTGCAAGTTGTCTTTGCTAGGAGTTTGGGAGACAGTTTCTCAGTGAAGATGGGAACATGAGGAGAATGCCTGTTCTGAAGCTGATTTTGAATTTTGAGTGACCTGGTGTCCCCATCTGTAATGATGTGTACTCTAAGAAGTGGTTTTGAAAAAAAAATTCAGTGTTATAAGAAGATTCTGATTCTACAAAACAACTACTTCCTCTTTTCTCCTACATGATGTAATTTTGGTGGTCTGGAGAGCACAGGCTTGTAATCAGAGGATGTGATTTGAGCACCTTCACTTACTGTTAGTCATCAGATCTCTGAATGTGTTGATGCCATGCTTCAGTCTCCATGTCTGTAACATAGAGATGATGACCATTGCCTCCTTTCTTCCCCAGTTACTCTACAGCCTGAGACAATGGAGAGTGACTTCAAGACAGTACTCTTAAAAGGTTCCTGCATTTAATGCACGAGTGTTCATAGAATTTCTTATTTCCTCCAACTTCCCTGACAGGTGCCATGCATGATTCTTGTTCACAATGGTAACAAGAGGATAAATGAAGAGGCCAATAAGATGGGGCAGCAGGTAAAGGCACTAGCAAGCAAGGCTAATGATTTGAGTTCAGTCCCAGAATCCACACTGGGGAAGGAGAAAACTGACTCCCACACATTGTCCTCTGAACTCCACGTGCATATCAAGGCATGTGTGTGCACATTTGTCTGTATCCATCTACAAATAAATGGGAGCAGGGAACTCACTTGTCCTGTACAGACTCCAAATATCTGGACTTCATCCACTGCCATCTTTACTCAACCACACCACAGATCATAGACTATTTGAGCAAAAAAGTGTTATCTTTTCTAAATTTCTAAAAATCAATACTGAGATACATATGGTCTTGCATGGAAATGAATAGAGCCTCTCTTGGCATGGGACAGTAGTAAGTACCAAGCTCTCATAGTGTGGGGGTTTGAATAAGAATCATCCCCATCAGCTCATATTTTTGAATTCTTGGTTACTAGGGAGTCGTACTAGTTGAAAGGATTAGAAGGTGTGGCCTTATTGGAGGAAGTGTGTCACTAGTGGTGGACTTTGGGGCTTCAAAAGCTTAAGCCAGGCCCGGTATCTCTCTCCTCCTGCTGTCTACAGATCCAGATGTAGAACTCTTAGCTACCTCTCCATGTCTGTGTCTGTGCTACCATGCTTCTCTCCATGATGATAATGGACTCACCCTCGGAAACTGTAATGAAATTCCAATTAAATGCCACAGTCATGATGTCTCTTCATAGCAATAGAACACTGGCCAAGATACATAGTTATGGCCCAGAGTCACTGTGGAGTGGCAAAGGTCTAGCACCCAGAGCCTCTGTGATCCTTCTTACTGATCATCACACAGTGCCAGGCACATGTCCCTGTAGATCCAGAGAAGAGCACTACATACTCATAGCATCTACTATGGATGATCTGACCCAGTGAAAGCTCAAGTCCTTCCTGAGCTGCAGAGTGTATATACTGTATACTGTCCTGAAGGTAGAAACCATACCTCACCTGTGCTCAAGTGTCCAGATGCCAGCCTACACCCTCAAGGGGAAGAAGGCTGAGTGTTACAGTTCCTATCAGAAGTTTGTTTAGTCAAGCAGGTGCAAAGCTGCCCTGGCCCACAAAAAAAAAAAAAAAAAAAAAAAAAAAAAAAAAAGTGAGGACCAGGCCTCAGTGTCATCCTGCTGAGTAGTGGGGCAACAGCTGAATAGATTCTGATATGCAGCTCTGATCTGGCCCACTTCACTTGATGTGCTGGTCCTCACAGGGTAACTCGAAGCCTGACTCTCTGTGAACTACTATGCAGCATTGCATGTCTCCTGATTGACAGCTTCAGAAGAAGTTACTGACTGTCACCAGAACCCTCGATCCAGAGGACTCCATCACATCCTTAGAGAGAGAAAAAAGGGCCACTAAACTCAGACCAACCTAAAATCTGGAAAGGTAAGAAAAGTGTTATTTTTAGAAGTTACTAGTATGTGATTGCCAATATGAGAGAGTTGAAGCATAATTTGCTTTCTCATTCCCATGAACGTAGTTAGTCTGGGGCTGTATCTGCGCATTTGGTAAAGTTTGTTTTTTTCTCTTGAAATATTTCTAAATCTTTCTTCTAGATCTATTTTCTCAAATTAAGAACAGCAGTTGCCTGCCAAAAGCTAATGAGTATATTTTAATTAGTGGTAGAAAAGCCTTTTAATTTGCAAACACAGATATTTTAAATTATGTCTTATAAAATGGACATGCACTAAACAGATTTTGTGCATATGGGGATGCTCTGCCATTGGATTCCTTGATTTTCATATCCGAGGCCTTCAGGCACCATGTAGAAATTACACCTCCGCCTTGGAAGAAATGTGAGTGACAGAGACACTTTCACTTATTTTAGTTAAGGGAACCAGCCAAGGAGCCTGCAGAAACGGGCTATTGTCGAATTTCTGCCAAACCCCCAATGTTACCCGCTCATGCCAAATGTTCCAGACTTGCCCTGTTTCTTCGACGTTGGAGCCCTGTTTAATTTTCTTTTGACTTTCTACGAGAGCATTTCTTGTACAAGTCCCAAGCCCTGGGCTAAAAGAAAGTCAGAGGTGATCTCTTGTCAATTCAGAAGGATTGTGTTATCACTCATTCGTCTGAGGTGGGGGCAGCTGTTTATTTTCTACAGATTGTTACCTGATTGTCTTTATTGTCTAAGATTTGTCCACCCAGGAGGCCCAAGATATCTACATCTTGAGTCCTAGGATTTATGAGCACAAAGTCCTACATGAGAAAAGGCTCAGGTCAATGGGATGGTTCAGTGGGTAAAGGCACTTGCCACCAAGACCAATGAGATGAATTGATACCCAGGACTCACATGGTGAAAGAAGAGAACCAACTCATAAAATTGTCCTCTGACTTCCATGTACTTGGTGTGGTATGTGGGCACCCACCCACGAACATACACATGCACACATGCAAAATAAATTAATATAAAAACATAGGAAAAGAACCTTCAGATGTGATAAAATATCTTGAGATGTGATGATCTCCCTAGGTTGATGAGTTTGCTGAATGCAATCTAAGCTTGATGCAGGTAAGATCTGGAGCAGAGATGGAAGAAGATCCTAATGTAGTTTTGTGGAGCCTAGGATCCAAACCCTGCCAGTTCAGCCTCCAAAAGGGAGAGATAGGTGCAGCTTTCATGCAGCAAGCATGTGCTAATTTGTCACAGTGGTCATAGCATACCAGAAGCAGGACCTTTGTTCCTTCTGTGTGCATAGCTAGGCTATTTTCTCAACTTCCTTTCAGCTGGATATAAACCACAGGACTGAGTTCTTGCCTGTGGAATATGGGGGAAGTGAATGCAACACTTCCAGGCTGGGCTAATAGTCCCTAAAGATCCTGCCTAGTCTTTCTTCTTTTGCTAGACTCAAGAAAAGGTCTCAGCAAAGGCAGACCCAGAACATAGAACGGTGACGGTCCCTCAAATCCAATATGAATCCTCATGGAAGGCTGACACAAAGAAGAGCAAGACTATGATAGGCAGATGGAGAGCAGCTGTGCCCTCTGAATCCACCACAGATCCCCATAGAGCCGACATACAAGCAACATGTACAGCTACAGTGTTAAGATGCAGATACTCTAAGTGTGTTCTCCACTGACTAGTTTGATCAATAAATCCTAAATGGTGTAACATTCATTGAATAAATATTTATTAAATTCCTATGTTATATTAGGCATTAATAAAATACCCTAGGTTAGTTGGGTTGTCTGAATGAAATCTACAGGTAGCTCTTAGAGGGGAAGGCATGATTTCTGCTCTAGTTTCGTTACTAGACATCTTTCTGCCTACTGTATGAAAACTTCCTGTTATTTCTTATTAACACTGGATGATGTTAAAGCCTCTATCCAGGTGATAGTGTGTAAGAAACATGGAATGTTGTTAGTGACAAGGTAAATAGTGGACTAGTGATTTACCTGTAGAAATACGAGTAATACATCTGTTAATCAGACAGGGCTGACATCATAACAGCTTGAGGTCTCAGTGTTCCAACACAATAAGCATGTAGGGTACCTTTTTGTCTTCATTCTTGCTTCTGCAAAGCTGCCTGTGTGGCAAGGCTCTCGTGGTAACCCCTACACATCCACTTCTATCTCGTAGCTGTAGCTTCAAGGTCTCTTAGTGTGATCATCAGACTTCTTATCACTGACAAAACATGGGATAGAAACAACCTAGGTGTGGGGTGTGAGAGGAGGATGGGAGGGGGATTGGGAAAGGGATGGAAGGGGGATAGGAGGGGACGGGAGGTGGGGTGTTTATTTTTGCTCCTGGTTTCAGAGATTTCATTTCTAGTCTTTAGCTCCATTGGCTCTGCACCAATGAGGAATTTCAAGGCAGTGAAAATCTGTTGCAGAGACTGTTCACCTAATGGCATACACAAAGGAGGCGGACAGACAGACACAGAAAGACACACACCGAGAAGAGGGGGCGAGATGCATACCCCTAGTGAGGCCACAGGGCAGGGTAGAGAATGAGATCTGCAGAACATAAGAAAAATGCTACCACTGTGGAATGCGCATGTGAAAAAGCAAGCACAGGTACAGAGACTCTCCAGAGCTCGCCTAATGACCTGTGGCTCGGGTTACAGAAGCACAAGCACACACACCCTTGCAGGGAATTTAAGATGTTAAGGAGATAAGACTCATGAATGTACATGTAACACGTGGACTTTGCACAGAGAAGCACACTCTGTGAACATGAATTTAAAAAGCCTAAAGTAAAATAGAAGTCCCAACTCTCGAGAAACTAAGAGGTGTTGTTCTTTGACCTTCATATATGTGCCATGGCTTGTGCGCTCACAGACACACAGACGTTAAAAAAAAAAAAAAAAAAAAAAAAAAAAAAAAAAAAAAAAAAAAAAAAAAAAAAAAAAAAAAAAAAAAAAAAAAAAAAAAAAAAAACAACAAAAAAAAAACTATCTTAAATCCCAACTCATTTTTTTTTTTTTTTTTTTTGAGACAAGGTTTCTCTTGTGTAGTTTTTGGTACCTGTCTTGGAACTTGCTCTGTAGACCAGGCTACCCTTGAACTCACAGAGATCCACCTGCCTCTGCCTCCCGAGTGCTGGGATTAAAGGTGTGTGCCACCACTGCCTAGTTTACCCCAACTCTTAAAGCAGTGGGGTGAGCTGCTGAGGTACTGAGCTTCTGCTCAGGCCCAATTGCCTCCTTAGAAGTTTGTCTTGTATTAAACTGTCCCTGCCTGGAAGTAAATCTGAAGCAGGACAAAAAGGCAGGAAAGTGTGGGGACACAGAAAGGCGAGGGCCCTGGTATCAGCTAAGAAACAAGAATTCGAGCAGCCAACAACAGTTCCCTTTGTACAGATGATACACTGTTCCTTCAATATGAATGCAGACTACTGATAAACTGTGACTAAGCACACACAGCCTTACACTTCTCCCTGATGAACCGCTGCAAGTTTCTGGACATTTCAAAAGCAAGAACATCAAATTTTCTTTACAATAAAGGCCTCTTAACTCGCCCTGCAGCTCTGGTGACCTAGGTTTTTACCTCTTCTGCTGCTGTGCTATGTAGATGCACCTCAGGAACCAGCCTATGATTTCATTTATGTTCCTTAGCAAACCTTTTATGGTAGATTGTCAGAACCCACTAAAACCCCACCTGTGGATATTGAAAAACGGCTTTCTCTTGAGGAATCCACACCCACATGGGTGTGTCTCATCTTTTCCCTGAGAGCCACCCTATCAACCCTTGTGCTTAAATCTGTATTAAAGGGTTTTTAAAATAAATTCTAGGTCTGCTTATTTTGAAATTTCTTTTCTTCAGTGAAGCCGAGAATGCTGGCTTTGCTTAAGTGGAGGTCTCTGGAAAGAACTCCTCAGGCTGCTGTGGGATGTGGCATGGTACTGCAACTCCAGCTTTTGCCCTGCTGACACCGATATAATTTTCCTTAATAAATTCTATTGTTTTTCTTGCTACAATCTACAAGCCTTTGTCTAATTCTCTATTTCAGGACACAAAAAACATAATCTTTCTGAAACTCCAAAGTCTGACCCCAGCTAAGTCCCACCTCCTCAAGCTCCCTTAACTTCCTGAAACAGCGTGGTCAGATGGGGACCACTCACATAATAGGAGATGGTGCTTCATAACCATAGCGCTTGGATCATCCTGTTAAGAGTTGGAATGAGGAAGTGGAAGGAAGGATCACAGGAATCCATCCCATGTGAACCAAAGATGGCTCATATAGTCACACCCAGCACCCAGACTCTAAGAGACGCTCTAAATACAAGTGCTCTTGGGAGTGCAGATCCTAGGTAGACATTTGATACTGTAGAAAGAGAACACAGTGTGGGTGGTCTCTGACATACCTGTGCGTGATCAGCAAGCACACATTTCGTTGGATTTTGTCATTGGATCTCAGAGTAACTCCTTGAGATCTTTAACACCATTTCCTTGACTTTATAGATGAGAAAAAGTAGTCTCAGAAAAAATGACCAAGGTTGTTGTGGAATATTACTTTAATGATGTAAAGATGTGTTACATTTGTTTATGTTGTAAAATATTACTTTAGCTGTGTAAAGGTGTGTTGCATTTGTTTATGCTGCATTTGTTTAATTATGTAAAGATGTGTTGCTGTTTTACCTTGCCTGTATAAGGCACCTAACTGGTCTAATAAAAAGCTGAACAGCCGATAGCTAGGCATAGAGGGATAGGCAGGGCTGGTTGGCAGACAGAATAAGTAGGAGAGAGAGAAGAAGAAGAGAATGGGAGAGAAGAATGAGGAAGAAAGAGACGGAGATGCCCCAGGCCAGCCAGGCAACTGCCAGCCAGACAGACAGACACAGAGTAAGTCATACAGAATTAAAGAAAAGTAAAAATCCCTGAGGCAAAATGTAGATGAAGAGAAACAGGTTACTTTAAATTATAAGAGCTACTGGGACAAGCATAAGATAAGGATGCACATTCATAACTAATAAGTCTCTATGTCATGATTTGGGAGCTGGTTGGTGCCCAAGAGAAAGCCTGCTACACAAGGTCACACAGACATTCTGGAGATATAACCATCTGTAGTGGGTAGATGTTCCAGCTTTGACCTGGAAGTAGTACCCCTAGTGAGGCTTTTGGTAACTGCCACGCCTACCTATGACCTGCCCCTAGGGTGGGCCTGAGATGGGAGCCCTTAAGACCCAAGATCAGATGTGCTGGCTCTCTTGGTTCCTGGTGATCGTGGATGCTGGATGACAGACCGAGCAGAGTTCTCCAGAGAACCCAGCTGGACTGCACTCCACCTCTTCCGGATCCTGTAACCAACTCCTTTACTGACTGTAAGTTACCCCAAAATAAACCTTCTTTTTAACTATGTGGAGTTGCCTTAAAAAATCCTTACAATAGCCATCTTTAATGTTTTGTGCCCACCACAACTCCCTTCCAACAGAAGTAGAAGCTCACACTCACAGAATCTTGTCTTTGGAATTGCCCAGAAGGTTCTGCTAAAATTGCTTTAGGATACCTCACATTGATGTGAGAATTGTCCTGATGTTACCTTTGTGAGTACTGAATGTGTATACATATTTGTGTTCATGCTTGTGTGTCTTCCTCAGTTGCTCTTACTTTTTGAGAGAGTCTCTCACTGAATGTGGAGGTCACGGATTTAGCTACATTGGCTGACCAATGAATTCCAGACATGTGCCACCATATTCGGATTTTTTTTTACATGCACTCTGGAGATCCAGACTTATCTCCACATGCTTTGGCAGCAAGCATTTACCAACGGAGCCCCCTCCAGAAAGGCAGGCATGGGGAAAGAGGTGGGGACAGGAAGAAGAATGGCTCACCTACTGTTTCACTGTGTGCTTTTGCATGTTTTTCTATGAGGTATATGTGTGTGGAGGGATGTTTACACACGAGTGTGCATGTTGGTATGGAGGCTAGAGCATAACCTCCAGCACCATCGCCTGTGTTTGCTTGGGAGGCCATCTCTCACTAGCCTCAGACTTGCCAAATAAGGTAGGCAGGCTGGCCCCAAGCTTCAGGGATCATCTTGCTACTGTCCTAGCTCTGGAAATCGAGTCTGGACCATCATGCCTGGCTTTTTATATGGGTTCTGAGGATCAGATTTGTTTCATTGACTCATTCATCTCCCCAGTCCCCAGTCACAACTGTTACATAGTTTATCTCTAAAGAGATTAGAAAGTTATTTTACAACTTTCTCTATTGTGGATACATCTAATTACTCCTTCAGTTCTCATAATTTAGCAAATTCTTCTAATGTCTTCACTTGGGTAGGATAATGCCAAGGCCGTAAATTACTATGTAGATTTTTGTCAAGGAAGCATTGTGATGTGAATGTGAAATGTCCTTTATGGGTTCATGTGTTTGAATAATTGGCCCACTGCCAGGTGGTACCATTTTGGAAGGCTGTAGAACCCTTAGGAGGTAGAGTCTCATGGGAGGGAGGGGTCCCAGAAGTTACTGATTGCTCCCTCTGCTTCCTGACTACGGACACAGTATGAGCAGCCACTTCACAGTGCTGCTGCCAGGCACCTTCCCTCCTTGATGGACGGTGTCTTCTCCAACTGTGAGCCAAAATGAACTCTCTCTCTCCTTCCTTGAAGTTGCCTCTTACTGGTTACTTGGTCAAAGCAATTAAAAATTAACAAATATACCCACAAACCTTTTTTACTACTTCTAGATATATGATGTCTCTTGTGGGGGCCCCTGGTGCCTCAGACAGTCTGCACTGCCCTGCCCTTCTTCTCTTCCATATCCCATGAGACCCAACCACAGGTATCCATGGGTAATCTCCTTCAGACACTTCTCTCTGTAGAAAGGCAGAATCCTGGTGCTTGGCTTTTGTAGCAGATACAAGAGGCTAATATCAGTAAGGATGGGCAAATAAAGCTGGAAGCCCCAAGGCCACCTGTAGCCCCCAGGAGCAAACAGCTTCAGCTTCTGCTTCCCACATTATACCAGAAAGAAGTGTGCCAAGCCTTGGGATGGATCCATGGCAGAGCAGTGCCAAAAGCCTAAGCCTGATTAGCATCAAGGCATCAAGTAGTGTTGGAACAATTCACCTCAACACCCCACCATTAGAAACAGAGATGATGATAATGCCACCATTGTGAAGCTCGGGGCCATGGACAGGATGAAGTGCAGATAAGTTAGTGAAGAGGATGATTGGTCCAAGGCAAGAAGTGAAGGTTGGTGCTTGGATGACACATCTCTGCCCATTCCACATCTGTCCCAAGATTCCAACTCATATTTAACATATTCACACAGTCTGTAAGTCTACACAGAAGTCCAGTAGATACTTCAGAGACATATCAAAATTAAAATGATCCCCTGAGAACTTCCTCTTGGCATTTCTACTTCATTGAGTGGTACCACGTTCCCCCAGTACACAGCCCTAATCCTGTCTAAGCGGTGCTGCCATCACAGATGGAATACACCACCATGTGTGCTTTGCTTGGAAAGTCAAAATTCATCCACAATAAACTCGTTATTTTAGTTAAATCTCACTTTCCGTGCATTGCAGCATGCTAACAGGCGGCAGAGTGAACAGACTGTGTTTCCTTACCCAGATGACTATCCAAGGTCTGACTCACTCACAGAAACACGTGGTGTGGGGTGTCCTGCACTTTGTAAACAATTTACCTGCCTGTCTCCCACCTAGCACTCCCTACCAACTTGATGGAATTTCCCTACTAAAAATGTCCACATGGGAAACTTTTAGAAACAATATATCAAATGATTTTGATGCTCTAAAACCATTTTAAAAGAATGTTTGCGAATGAGTATCTCATCTTGTCTTCACATAACTCCTTGAGGTTGGCAAGGCACTATAGGTGTCCAAATTAGTTGACAGCAATTAAAAACTGATTAATAAGGATAGTCATGATGACGACATTTGCTGACCACTTACCAAACTCAAGATACTGTTCTAATGACATACGATTGTTAATTCTTTAATTTTCCCAGTTTATAAGGGTGGTCACTAAATGCAAACACCACTTAATTGGTCAAGTGTTGAGCCATCTGAACTGTTCATACTGGCTGTAGTGCATTGAGTAGATTTTCAAAGATGGTGGCTGAGCCTTCATTCCCAGCTCTTCTGAGCAAAATCATTTTTGGAGACATGATCACCACAGGTGTGACTAGGTGAAGGAGCACCACAGGTGTGACTAGGTGAAGGAGCACCACAGGTGTGACTAGGTGAAGGAGCACCACAGGTGTGACTAGATGATGGAGCACCACAGGTGTGACTAGGTGAAGGAGCACCACAGGTGTGACTAGATGATGGAGCACCACAGGTGTGACTAGATGATGGAGCACCACAGGTGTGACTAGGTGAAGGAGCACCACAGGTGTGACTAGATGATGGAGCACCACAGGTGTGACTAGGTGAAGGAGCACCACAGGTGTGACTAGATGATGGAGCACCACAGGTGTGACTAGGTGAAGGAGCACCACAGGTGTGACTAGGTGAAGGAGCACCACAGGTGTGACTAGATGATGGAGCACCACAGGTGTGACTAGATGATGGAGCACCACAGGTGTGACTAGATGATGGAGCACCACAGGTGTGACTAGGTGAAGGATCTCAGGATAAGAGCAGTGGAGACTCAAGGGTGGCCATAGACCCAGTAGCTGGAGCCTCATGAGAAAAAGGCGTCAGCCCATCTTGTGACAAAGGGGTTAGAACTGACAGAAATCCTACCTGGAAATCCACATGTGAAATAAGCCAGTTTGAAGAGGAGCGCTGAAGCGCTTCCTTTACTCTGCCCTCATCTGAGGGAGAGAGGGTGTAAATCAAAGTCTGCAAAGCACAAATGAGAGGTGAGAGTGAGGATGCAAATGTGTGGCTAGATGCTTTTTGAGCTCTCTCCTCAGCTCACTAACCCACTTCCATTCTAGGGAGGAACTTTTCCTTTCTTAGCAAGCTAGCTATTTATGTCCTTTGCCTAATTTAAAAGGCATCCCCCTCCACCCCCAGCTCTCTCCCTGGACCTGCTTGGGTTTTCACCAAACCTTACTGTTTTCCTCAATAATGTGACAAGATTGTCCTTGAGCCTCCCCTTGAGTCAATTTCTTTTATCAATGAGATTAAGATGTCCCCCAGAAGTGAACCTCATGCTCTTGGTCACAGTCAGGTGTAAAGATGCATGGAAGAGTCCCTTGTGGAAATAAAGCAGGGAAGAAAACTATGCAGCTTAAGCTACCTGGTGCAGGAACATCCCCAAATCCAGAAGCTGCATGAAAAATTATTCCCAAGAGCTTTAGAAGCAAGGAGAAGGGAGTGCATTTTCTTTGATTTTTTTCTGACTCCCCAGGAAACAAATGCACTGGGCACACGCTGTTCTGCAACTATATGTGTACTGCCCTTTTTTCTCCACATCTTCTGTCTGCTTGTGAGAAGAAACAGAAGTCCACAAAAGGATGTGCAATAGATAGCCACACATTTCTGGTGTTATCCAATGTTCGCAGATCTTTCTTGTCCACCTGCAAATTGGCTATGACATTTTGTTGATCTTTCAGTCTCATCTACACACCTACAGACTAGCTACCGTCCTGCCGATACGGTTTGCGGTGCATAACACGGGGCTTCAGATTGAGTCCAGACTTAGTGGGGGATTGGGATGACATAATCTACGTTCTTTAAACCATCATGCAAGCTGAGGTGGAACCCTTCAAATGGGAAAGCAGAGAAGATGCAAACAGATCAAGTAATGCCCCACCCAGTGGCCTAGCCCCTGAACCAGCATATTGTCACTTCTGCTCACATCCTGCCAGACAAAACACATCACATAAAAGTAAGGAAGGTATATGCATGTGGGGGTGAGAGCAACAGCAGTGACTGTTGGGTGAGTGTTAACATGCCTGTATTGGTTACTTTTCTCTTGCGTTGACAAAAGTAAGTTATAAAAGATTTTATCTTGAGACAGAGAGTGTGAGGGCACAGTCCTGTGGTGGGGAAATATAGTCCTGCATGGAGGGGAAGGAAGACACACGAGCCCGGGGTAGCTGGCCATATTGCATCCTCAGTGAAGATATGGAGAGAGGAGGCTGCATGATGATAAGTGGTTAAGGGCATTTCCTGATCTTCCAGAGGACCCAAGTTCAATTCCCAAAACCCATGTTGAAAGGCCTATAACCACAGATATTTCCAGCTCCAGGTGATCTGACACCCTCTTCTTACCTCTGTGGACGGACGGACGGACGGGGACACACACACACACACACACACACACACACACACACACACGCACACGCACACGCACACGCACACGCACACGCACACGCACACGCACACGCACACACACATAACTAAAGTAAATCTTTTGAAAAAGAAGTAGAATATGAACACCGCTTCTCTGCTTCTTTTCTTCTTGTCCCTCTGTCTGAGACCCCAGCCCCTGAGACAGCTGCCTCACTTAGGGTGCATCTCCTTCCTCAGCTGAACTGTCTGGAAAAACTCTCATAGGCACACCCAGAGTTGTGTGGTTCTAAATTCAGCCAAAATGGCAATGAAGATTAGTCAGTACTACTCCACCACTTGCTAACTTGACACCCAAACCCATCATTTCAATCATAACATTCCACATCAAGCCCCTAAAGACTCATTTTCCTCTCATAATGCAAAACGCATTTAGTTCATCTCTTAACTTCCCCATAGAGGCAATACTACTTACAAGTCTACATTTTAATGTCTCTTTTGAGACTTCAGGCAATTTCATAGCTGTAAGCCCTCCAATCTCATAACTATAAGCTCTCTTTTGAAAAATAAAAAACAAATTACATACTTCCATGTTATAGAATAAACATTCCCATCCCAAAATTGAGGTTTAGGAGGCTAGCGAGGAAATAGTAAACCAGAGCAAAACTGAAACCCACCAAAATAAACATCAACTCCTGCAGTCCATGTCTGGCATCTGGTACTTTTGATGAAATCATCTGGGCTCCCATAGCCTTAGGCAACATCATGCTCCTAATTCTGCTGCATATAGCACACACAGTCCCTCTCTTGGTGAACTCCATTCCATTCCATTCCTTTAGCTTTCATGGGTGGATGTGCTGTCTTTCTGGAATCTCAAATGTCCTGGAGTCTCCATGTGACTTAGGTTTCCCTGTTAGTTTCATGAACTGGTTTCTAAGGCCCTCCTTTTAGGGACTCTGCCTCTACATCAGATTGCCTGGGCTCAGTGAAATTCTGAGATCTTGATACAAGCTTCTATGACCCCAAAACACACTTGTACTTCATGTCTGTGAAAACTGTACTGTGTAGACAACACTACCAATTTCAGCTACCGGTTCAAAATACTGTTTCCCCCAACAATCTCCAGTCCTGCCTTGGACCACAGCTGCAGTAGCCTCTGCATGCCTTTGAGACAAAACCTGAGAAAACACATCTGCAAGCTGCTGTCTACCAGCAGGGAACCCTTCAGTGGCTCCATGCTTTCAATGAATTTGCATTTGCACAAGTTGGAAGATAGAATCTTGCCTTCAGGGAATTGTTGCCATTGCCTCAGTGTAGAGCACCAGGTTTTCTTCACTAATGCCTTTAAAGGTTACACTCTTCTATACAAATGACCTTCTTCTGTAACTTTAAACCCATATACATTATTACCCTTACCAAATCGCCATTTTTCTTATCTTTCTGGTTGTTGTGCTCTCTCACAGTAGACTCATATAAGCGCAATGAGCTATGCCTATTCCACAGTCTAATGCTACCTGTCTTGAATTTCTTCCACCACATCAGCCCCTTATTTTTTAATTTAGCCTTACTAAAATTCTCAGGACATGGACAGAATAAAGCTGAATTCTTTGTCAGAATATAGCATGAATGGCACTGCCCCAGTTCCACAGTAATCTTAAGTATATTTTCTACTCATTTGTTATCCCTGGTCAAGTTTAATAAACTAAGGCACACAGTCAAAAAGCATACAGTAGATAATGCCCACAATATTAGCCTCCTGGGTGTCTCAGGCAGGAGGCCTTCCTTTTGAATTGTCCACTACTTTTAAACCATTGTGATACCTCATTAAAACCCCCCACTCTATCCCCTACAGACAAAGAGAAGCTTAAACCAGGATTCCTAAGTGTAGATAAGAACTTAGACCCCTTTTCTCCAGGTGGCTGTATCTGCTACAGGGACTTTGGAAAACAGTCAGGATATTCGACCAAAAGACTAAAAAGGGAGGTGGGTTAAAATAAATTATATGGTCTGTGCCTTTAAGAACTAGCCTTACAAAGAAAGGGGAGTGCTCCTTCCAACCTCCCTGCTGTGAGTGAGAGATTTGGAAGAGCCTCCCTGGAGGCTTGTAAACTTAGAAAACACCTAACTTTTGCATTCTGTACCTAAAGTCTCCAGTGGCAGCTTTAGGGACGCGATCTAGGCCTCAACTCACTCTATTGTCTCAAAAAGGGAGACTTAGACAAAGATATCTCAATATAGATAGACCCAGGCCAGTTTCAAGTCCCCAGAAATAATGGCGCCAGCCCCAGGAACAAAAGAACAGAGTCAGGATGTCTGATGGTAACCAATTAACCACGAGATGCCCCTCTCCGGAGATAACATGACCAGACCCCAGAGAGGAGTTGTAAAACTCCTGACAGGGCAAACAGATAAGCTAGAATAAGATAAAGTCCAGGCCCGGGAAAAACTGGACCAATCAAGGATGGACCTGTACTAACCCCCTCCCCTCTAAGAAATTTTATGGGTTTTGCCTATAAAAACTAACTTCCCCAAGAAAGAGTAACTCTTCTCTGCCTCATTTGAGATGAGTTCCCTGTCATGACTTGTAACAGATAAACCTTGCTTTTGCATTCTGGTATGCTTGTCCTTGGTGGTCTCTCTGGGGGTTATGATCTGGCCACAGCACCATTAGTTATGTTAACTGGGGCCCTGGTAGCTTGAACAGACTTAAAGAGATGTGGATAAAATTCCAGAAGGCCTTCAGGACCCGCCACTGTAGGAAGCCATTCCTTCCTGAAGCAGTTTCATTTTCTAACAGCCCAAACACATTCACCCTGCTGTTGGTACTCAGTCCCATGCAGACTCAGGATCAGCCATGGGACTTGATTTCCCAGTAGAACAAAAGCTTCCTGCATGCATCCACAGCCTTGATTCTCTCAATGGAACAGAAACTGCCTGCCTGCATGCATCCACAGCCTTGATTCTCTCAATGGAACAGAAACTGTCTGCCTGCATGCAGTCACAGCCTTGAAAATGAACTTGCCTTTTCCCTCTCCACTGGAAATCTGTCATTGGCAGGCAAACAGCTTAGCCAACCTGCTGAAGAGTGAGAGACTAAGTGAGCAGAGATGGGCCACCAAAGAATGGCCACCAGAGCTGAGTCCACATATGGCCACCAGAGCTGAGTCCACATATGGCTGAGCTTCAGTGGCAATCTAAAATCTCCAGCAAAGTCCAGCTAGAAATCAATAGACCTGTCTGTCCAGTACACAGCGAATGAGCAAAGGTCACTGATTATATGAGCTACCGGCAAGACAGGCCCCATCAAAGGATGGAGTCACACCTTTTGATGGAAAAGATAACAAGTCACAGGCTTCAATACTAAACACAAGCACATACTTTGGGGACCGAGGTTCTGCCTGTCAAGTGTTCCCACTGGCCCTGAGTTGGTATTCTTTAATCCTTTGGGGAACCTGCTGCTTGCTTTGGTCTCTGACCTGTACTCTGATCGATCATCTCAGCTGTGGGCAGAAAGCAGCTTGAGCTACATCAGGTGCAGTAAAGGCAGGTATGGTGGCTTCTCTGTGGGAAATGACAGTTTCCAGGTTCAGGGGAACTGTATGAAAAAGCAACAGTGAGCCAGCCTCTTTAACCCCCAAGCCCAAGTTCTCTCAAAGCTCCAGTGCCAGGACTATATGTATATATATAAAGACATGGGCCACTGGAGTCCCTCCAATCCTGTTATAGACTGCAGTCCTTGTTTGGTCTTAGGTGCGTTCTTTCCACCTCTGATTCTCCACTTCTGAAAACAGGGACAAAGTTATCCATTGAGGATGGCTACCACATTGACTAGAGAAATTA
This sequence comes from Peromyscus leucopus, assembly GCF_004664715.2. NCBI lineage: Eukaryota > Metazoa > Chordata > Mammalia > Rodentia > Cricetidae > Peromyscus > Peromyscus leucopus. Next base: position 92,565,678 of record NC_051070.1, on the reverse strand, counting down.
AGTATGTGGTGAAATGTTGTAGTTTAAAGGTAGAAAAGTGACCTTGGCAGGTTAGAACCAAGGGGTACAAGAAAGCCACACCATACAACAGAGCTCATGTGCGAGGTTTATTAGGGGGAAGGGAGAGGATGCAAGTTGGCCTCTGCAGACAGGAGGGGTAGCATATGAACAGAGGGCATGGCTGTAGCTGATTACATATCCTGTCAGGACCCTGAGCAGGCCAGCGTAGATGCTAACTGAAGTATCAGGGTAACTCTGCTCCTGGGTGCAGTGCAATCCATCTAAACTCCTCTGTCTTCCCAGTTCCCCTTCTGTGATGTTTTGTATATGAGATATCACCAATGGATTTATAGAATCCAGCGATGGAGAACTCTGTTGACAACTTCTCACCCAGCTTGTAGCATAACCAACAGGGGATTCTGATCGACTGGATTTGAGAAGGCAAAATTAAAATGCAAGACTGTACTTCCAAACTCTTCCTGTTAAGAAAGGATGAAATACAGCAATGAACACCACCTGCTTCTACAGACTAAGTGTGTGATCAAGCATTAGGGAGTGATCACCAGAAGCTGGATAGAGCTCAGAAGGGCCGGATGCCTGCTGTTAAGGAGCAGGGCACACCTGTCTGTTGTCTTTTAAGGTCCTTTCCAGTTCCATGAGATTGCTAATACCAAAATATGTTCCTTGAACCCTTAAGTTCATAGCCTGGCACCCTTCCAAGAGGACTAGTAAAGAAGTTCAGCATGGAAGTGTTTTATAAACACACCCTACTCTGCAAAGGTTTGGTTTCTCTCATCCTCTTTTGCATGTTTCCAGAAATGAAAGGTTTGGAATTTTCTCTAATAACACTACCATTTGTTCAGGAGACTTGGGAAGCATTGAAAAACAAGCAAACACAATGCTGTCAGTGAAGACCACAATAGCCTGAGCCCAAAGCCCCATGTAGTACATGGCATGGCAAAGCCAGCCATAGTTCAGTGGGTTGCATGCTCCTGGAGGCATCTTCTGGAGATCAGCTCTGCTGTGCAGAGAAATGTGCAGCTCAGATCTCATCGGGATGTGTCATCCAGTCTTCACAGTTGGTGAGCAACAGCCAGAGGGATTCTGATGGGCCCGCCCTGGCTTGAGCTTGACTCCGCCCCAAACTGGCCTACTCCCACCCCACCCTTCTAAGGAGGACCTGCAGTATCTTACTGACCATACCCCAGCCTTTCATAGACCCTGAACACTCTTACTTTCAGGAAAATCCTCTGAAAAGTTTATGGAATCTAGTTCCATGAGTTAACTGTTCATGAAAAGTGAGGACAGGAGTGTGCGCTGTGACTCAGCAAAGCATCTTCACATTTAACACTACAGGGTACTGCGATGTTAACACCACAGGGCACTGTGATGTTAACACTGCAGAGCACTGTGATGTTAACACTGCAGAGCACTGTGATGTTAACACTGCAGAGCACTGTGATGTTAACACTGCAGAGCACACTACAGAGCACTGCGATGTTAACACTGCAGAGCACACTACAGAGCACTGCAATGTTAACACTGCAGAGCATACTACAGAGCACTGCGATGTTAACACTGCAGGGCACTGTGATGTTAACACTGCAGGGCACACTACAGAGCACTGTGATGTTAACACTACAGAGCCCTGCGATGTTAACACTGCAGGGCACTGTGATGTTAACACTGCAGGGCACACTACAGAGCACTGTGATGTTAACACTGCAGGGCACTGCGATGTTAACACTGCAGGGCACTGTGCTGGGCTCTTGGACTGTATTTCATCCTTTCTTGACAGGCAATCTTGAAGTACAGTCTTGCATTTTAATTTTGCCTTCTCAAATCCAGTCGATCAGAATTCCTATTGGTTATGTTACAGGATGGATAATTTCTTACTATCTAAGAACAAATTTAAGACAAAAAAATGTAGCACAAATCCTAATTTGTCTTAATAAAAACCTGGAGCCTGATATTGGGTGCAAATGCTGAAAGATCAGAGAGACAAAGGAACAAGCCCCAGCCACCTCTCACCTCCTTGTCTCTAGGAACAGCTGCCATTCACATAGCACTAGGGAACCGCTGAAGCCAGGCTGGGCTGCAATGTTGTCCTCACTGACCACACTTGATGCTTAACCAGACAAGGAAAATCATTCTTGGAAATTCCTCTCTCAAGAATCTGAACCTGGGACTATTCTGCTGAAAGCTTTCCAGCACTCTGTCTGGGACAAGTGTATACATTCCTCAGGGTAAGATGCATCAGCCCCAACACATGAGTGCTAATTTAGCAAAAACCTATTTTCATGTCCAGCTTCCAGTCCAAAAGTCCCTGAAGGAAACTGGTCTGTTCCACGCTGCCGGGGCACTTCCCAGTTCAAGCCTCCATCAATCCTTAAAGTCGGAAGGAATGACCTCTAGAGGAGGGATTTGAGTGGAACATTGTATGGGCCATGCTGAAGGACGGGGAAGAAGAAAAGAGTGAGAGGGAGAAGAGGAGGGGAGGGAGTGAGAATTAGACTTCTCTTACCCCTTGTTCCCCGCCTCCAGCTTTGCCTGTTTCTCACACTTAGCTATCTGGGCCTTACCAGAGCATCCCTTTTGGCTTAAGGTGAGATGAAGATCCCCTCGGAGTCTACTATTGAGCTAAGAATTCTATAGAGGATAGAATCCCACAGGCCTGTGGTTCCTCACGCATCCAGGGTTCCCTCTGAGAGACAGAAAACACATGTAAAATAATAATAGATGTTTAATATTTTAAAAGTGTGTCACAAAGTGTTTACAGTTCACCAGGGGAACAAAAATGTTCTCCATGAGGAAAACAGTGTGAGGGAAGCAGAAAGTGTTAGGAAATTGTTGAGAGTTTGCGAGAAAGCTCTGAACTACAGCAGGAGGGAGGGAGAAGTGGGAGAGCTCTGACCACTGAGTTGACCACTCTCTATTTGCATTCTGGTCAGTTTTTCCATACAGCACAGGAGAAGCAGTGTCTAGTCCTCAAGTGTGGTGTTGCAGTCATGAAGAGGGAGACAACTGACATTCCACCGCATAGCACATGGGTCTAGTCGGGGTACAGGTGGAACTCTGTGTTGTTTTTGCAGTCTCTCTCTCTCAGCTGGAACTTGCTCCATTGGACTGAAGTCCATAGTCAACTCCACCAATTTCTCAAGTTCGCAGAAGCCTCTCTCCATGAATACTAATGTTCTCAATAGATACTCAGAAGTCAGCAAAATTCAAGAAAAATGAATTTAGAAATGTGCCAAGCATTCATAGGAGGCTCTCAAGGCTGGTGGGAAATCCCAGACATTGCTGTGTTGCAAATTTTCTAGGAAACAGTCACACCTTACTATCTGCAGTTCTCAGGGAACACAAATGCAAGCCCACAACAGAGCTCACCCTGCCTTTTGAGCAGGAAAGTCTACCTGGGTGCTGGCGAGTTTGCTATACTCTGTCTTGGTATACACTTGGCAAGACTGTAACATTAGCAAAGGTTACTCTGTCACTCCAAAGGTCACAGAGAAAGCTGAAGGGGATGCTGCCTTGTAGAAGATGGGTATCTCTTCAAAGTAATGTAGGTGTCTTACCGTGCCTATGAGATTTGTATGCTGATGTTTAACCGTAGGCCTGCTCTACACCAATCCTGGGCTTTCCCCTCCTTCTGGACTTAACTATCATTTGCAAAATAAGTAGAGAATTCTGTTACACTCAATGTGACATTGAGCTCCCAGTAACATTGAATAAAGTTACATTAGACTCAGACTCACATACTCAGTTCCACTAGTCAGATCTCAAGGGCCACATGTGGCTAGTGATTGTCACATTGATGGGAGATTAGCAACTATTTCCATCACCACACAAACGTTCTGTTGAAAATCTCTGGTGGAGAAGATGTAGATGGTCCTTTGTAGCTGAAAACTCTCCAGTCCCTGCCTACACACCATCTGTGTTAATCAGAATAACAAGGCATGGACTCTTGGACCAGAACAGCTGCCCTTGTGTGCAGAGCATGATAATGAGGGTGGCATTTGCAATGAAATGGGGGTGGGGGCTAGCTGATTCCAGTGTTCACCCACCAACAAATTCAGCCAGGAACACAATCGAAAACCTGGCTAAAGAGGAGTGGGCTGAAGAGAACTGGCAGACAGATGGCACTCAGATTCCTCATTCCCCAAACTCCCACTTGGTTAAACTTATGGCCAGGACAGTTCTCAGACAATAAATTGTTTTATTGTTTATTCACTCAGAATCTTCTGACTCAGAGTAATTCACAACTTAGAGCCTAATGAATGTTACAAGGGCAGAATCTGAAAGTAATCTGCATTCAGAGAAATCAACATCCTGAATTCACCTTCCTAGCAGGTCTATAAGGAGCAGGCCACCTAGGCCAGCTATGTCTCTCTGCCTAAAGCAAGGGTTTTCCAGGGCCAAATAAGACATCTAGCTTGCCTGGATCTATTCTTTTCTTGGGAACAGTTGATCTGAGGTTGTTGGGTTTAAGGTTCTTGAGTCTAAAGGGGTCTAGGGTAGAGAAGAGAGTGACAATTGGAAGCCTCAGGGTATGTTAGTCAAATGGAATAAACCCTGCATGTTGTTCCTTCTGGTGGATTACAGCAAAGCCCACAGATGACTAGTTAGTAATACTCCAGGAAAGTAAGACTGGACAAACCTCCACCAGTGCTGTTTCAAGATGCCTTAGACATATTTAATCATTTCAGCCTCATAGTAAACTTGTAGAGTAGGTGATATTGTTGTTCCCATTTTACAGTGTGAAAATGAGACACAAAGATTTGAAAAAACTTGCACAGAATCACATCCCTAACAGGTGACAGCAATGGACTCTCCCTCAGGAATCCATACTTCAGCATCTTCATGTTTTACCAGTCTTCTTCAACTAATTTTCTGTACCTGTAATGGATCTTGTGAATGGCAAACTAATTGTATGTAAAAGATACATTTTTCGCATTAAGGCACATTATAAAGAAGACATAAATGTATGCTGTGACTCTGTCAGGAGTTGGTGGCCCTATTGGAACCAAATCACTGACCTTAATAGTCACACAAATCAAAACTCAGGACATCAGTAAAAGGCTTCTGAGTAATATGTACTGACCAACTCCACTGGCTTTGCCCTTTCCTTATCTAGAGACCGGAAGCAGTGAGACAGTCACATGACTATAAAGGTGGACACACAGGAGGCACAGGCGAGCAAGGAGCTGGACCTGTGAATGGGGCCAGTGAGAGGAGCCTGCTGAGGCCTGTCTGACGCTCGCCCTGCTTTAGGAAGGTTTGCTTAAACAGAAAGTACCAGGTTTCTACTCTTGGTCCCTGGAATGCAGAGCATTCTGGGGAGGACATTTGCTAAGAAATCTCTGAGGCAATTCCCTGCCCTAGTCAGAGGCCAGAGAAAGACAGTGGGCTGTATTTCCTCAGTGAAGTTCCCTTCTGCTATGAAGCTGCACCTCGAAAGTCGTAGAGCATGCTACAGCCTTGGGGATAGCATAAGCAGCAACTTGAAAGTTTACCCGGGGACTATCTGACAACCATTCTGCACTCTGCTGTATAGACTGCTGCCTTGTTTTCCTAAATGGGTTTCCCGAACCTGCAGGTGGCTTAGGGAAGACTGACATCCCTTAAGACCACCTCTCCCTCTCTTCTTCAACATCCCTATTTCTCCACATGTCCCTCAGTCAGAGTTCCAGCATGGAGAACCCATGCTTTGGCCACTTCACTATCTAGTTACTTTCCTTGTGCTATCCCAAACTTCTTCATTCCTTAACTGACAAGCCCTTCATAGTCTACATTCCCGGGCATATACAGTCCAGATGCAGCCATCACTAAGTTTATATCTGGTTTAGGCACTTGATATCAGGAGATAGTAATAAGTGTTTAATAAGTGTGTATATAGCTAAATATACTATTGAATGAAGGAGATTCTTTGGTAGATAGCATGACTCTGAATTCAACACATGAAAACATTATCTCCAGGCACACCAGTTGAGAAAATTTTGGTCATTGGCTTTACTAAGACCTTCCATCATTTAAAAAAGTATATATCCCCTTCCTTCTGTTCATGCCAGTAGAGAGTCACAGAAGTAAATAAAAGTAGACATGAGTAAGAAAATTGCTATATTAATGTGTTGTAGTAGTATTTTTGATCATTTAAAGAGTTTGTAATGTTTAAAGGATTTTTGCCTTTGAGGGTAGCATCCTGGTTTCATGATGCTAACATGGATGTGTCCGTGGGGGCTCACTTCAGTCACTTGCTGTCTAATGTGGTGTCAGTAACACAGACCAGCACTTCTGTGTCGTGTGATATTTTGTTTGTGTTCTGACAAATAATGCTTGCCTGGAGATCAGAAGGCAAAGCTAACCGATAGTTAACCATAGAGACCAGATGGTGGTGGCTCATGCCTTTAATCCCAGCACAATAGGGAGGTAGAGACAGGAATATAAGGTGGGTGGTGACAGGGTCTTGGCCCTTTTCAGTTTGAGGATCCAGAAGGTAAGAAGTCACTAGTAGCTGGGCGGTGGTGGCGCACGCCTTTAATCCTAGCACTCGGGAGGCAGAGGCAGGTGGATCTCTGTGAGTTCGAGGCCAGCCTGGGCTACCAAGTGAGTTCCAGTACAGGTACCAAAACTACACAGAGAAACCCTGTCTCGAAAAACCAAAAAAAGAAAAAAGAAAAAAAGAAGTCACTAGTGGCTGCTCCTTTGCTTCTCTGATCTTTCAGGCAAGCTTTATTTGCCATAACACAACCAAAATATCGCACAATACTTCTGTTTATGTGTGTTTACATTACACATTTGAACAGAGATTTCAGTACTCTGAATGAGTTTTCTTGTCAGTTTTTAATCAGGGTAAATGTAATGTACAAATTTATAAACAGATTAAAATATTTGAGTTTAACATTTAAAATTTCAAACAGGACAAAGTATTAGCTGGAGTCCCTTTGAGTAAAAAATATTTATATTTTCCTAATTTTGGACATACAAGACCACCCATGGTCCAGCGGCTGGTCACACATCTAAGAGGGTGTAGGCAGTACTAGTGTATTTTAAAAAATGAGGATACACAGTAGTGTGGGCATGGAATGGGGTGGGGGAATCTGGGAGGAATTGGGATGAAGATGATCAAGATGCAATCTATGAAACTTTCAAAATATCCATAAAATTATCTTTTTTTAAAAGTTTGCGAGCAAAGCTTTAAATTATAAGTGTTGATTATAGAATTTATAGCTAGAGTTTTCCTGCCTGGCCCACAGTCAGGACAAATCTGTCACCTGCCAGTCCCACAGTCACTCAGACCCAACCAAGTAAACACAGAGACTTATATTGCTTACAAACTGTATGGCTGTGGCAGGCTTCTTGCTAACTGTTCTTATATCTTAAATTAATCCATTTCTATAAACCTATACCTTGCCATGTGGCTCGTGGCATCTTCACATGCTGCTTGTCATGGTGGCTGGCGGCTGGCAGTGTCTCCCTCCCCCTTCCTGTTTTCTCAATTCTCCTCTCTGTTAGTCCAGCCTATACTACCTGCCTGGCCACTGGCCAATCAGTGTTTTATTTATTGACCAATCAGAGCAACACATTTGACATACAGACCATCCCACAGCAACTGATAGCTAAAGTTTAAAAATAACTGGATAACCTTTCCTGTTAGCTGACATCTGAAGGAAGAATGGGACCCTTCCCTTCATAGAAATATTGGTTTTTTATCTTCCTTTTATCTTCTCTTCCAGACAGGCATTAAGAAGTGGGGTAGTAGCTGCTAAAGGAGCCAAATGATGCTGTCTAGATCCTGTAGGAATTTATCATTCCTACGACTGCCTTGAGTTTTCACAGGACACTGTCTGAAATGGGCAATCGGGCAGGTGGAGGCTTCTCCCACATGGATATTCAATGCCTATCCATTGGGACATAAAGGAGGGTAGAAGGCGAAAAATAGGCATGGCAGGGGAGTTGAGAATAACACAAAGCCACAGCTTCAGCAAAGCAAACAGAATGAAACTACCATCCCACACTTCCATGGATACTTTGAGCCTGGGATGAATTCATCAGAGCATACTAGCGTGGTGGGAGAGTTGTCCCTGAAGCCTGGGATCCTACAGGATCCTACAGGAAAAGGCCAAATTGGTTCACTTGTGTTGCAATGTTTGACAATATTCTAGTGTACATTTCAAAATAGCTGGAAGAAGGATTTGGAGTGCCCTGTTCACAAAATCATGACAGACGCTGGAAGTGATGTTTCCAGTTTAACACCACAATTTGACATCACACAGAGGGATACATGTGTCCAAACATCACACTACATTCCACAAATATGTGCATTCATCATGTGGCAGTTAAAAACAGAATTAGAGGGACTGAAGAGCTGGCTCAGTAGTTGAGAGCCCATGCTGCTCTTGTAGAGGACATGGAGTTGGTTCTCAGCGCTCACTGTGTACCCCACAACCATCTGTAATTCCAATTCTGGCCTTTGAGGGCACCATACAGACACACAGACACAGACACAGACACAGACACAGACACAGACACACACACACACACACACACACACACACACACACACACGGTGAAGATTCCTAACACTCAGACACAATAATTAAGAATAAATACATCTCTAAAACTTGGGGGGAGGAAAGGACACCTGAATGAGAGCAGGGACCACAGGCACGTGACAAGCACTTATGCACCCAACTGATAGGACAGTATTTTGAAGATGCTTCATGCCTTTGCCTGGTTGCTTCTGTCTAGACTGAGTGCACGTGATCACTGCCACCGTGAGATAATGCCAAGGGCAGTTCCAGGCAAGTGACAGCATCATGCCTCATGTGTGAGAATTGGGAACACCTGCATTTGGATCCATGGCAAGGTAAACACCCTCATTAGAGGACCTTCAGCTCCTCATTAATATAATAAATACAGCAAAGGGAACATCAGTTTGAATGAGTGTCCCAGGATGGCCTGCTGGGTCCTGGTGGACAAGAGTCATAGAATTGTTGTCATTCTAGAGACTTTATTGACTGGTTTGGATCAAGCTGTATGAAGCAACAGCAATTCCCCATGAACATTATTACTAAGGTGGTATGCTTTGATTTATAAATCCATTGGACAGAAACTGAACTGTATGGGGGAAGAAAAATGTAAAAATAGGAAGCCCATATCAGAGAAGAGAAGAAGAATTCTGATATTGATTGGTCATGTCAAGTTGCTACCACCAAAGTAAAATTGCTCTAGAGAGGAACAATTTTGACAGCAGTAAGTCAGACCACAGCGTGTGAAAAGAAAACTGTGAAAACGAAATAGTTCATATTACTGTTTAACAGAGAGAAACATGCACACATGTGTCAAAATGCCTTACATTCAGGAGTTTTGCTACTTCACTATATTTAAATTATGTTTTAATACAGTGTTAATAGAAATACAGACAATACTATATTATTACTACCACAATGGCTAACTTAAAGATAATGGAAATAGCCTGGCAAAAATGTCAAGCGCTAGAAGTGTGGCTGTTGAAAATAAAAATGTTTGGAATCACACTGACAAAACATTAGCAGTTACTCCTAAAATGAAATACAGCCCTCTGTCATGACCTAGTGATTTGGCACACACCTGTGCTTTGGCATAACTACAAGCCAAATGGTGGAAGGAAAAACCTGATTTCCATTGAGTGTTCTTTGCCCTCCACATGACACTTGGGTGTACACACACACACACACACACACACACACACACACACACACTAATAAATAAATAGATAAATAACTGTAAGATGATTCATTAAAATGTAAAAAAAATTTAAAAATTCATGGGACATCTACACAATAGAAAGCTGCACAGCCTTGACCACAAGTGATAACCACATGACATAGGAAGAAATCCCAGGGATAGTAGGCTGAACAAACGAAGACTCACACAGAAGAACCTGTGCTGTGTTGTCTCATATATATACAGTAACAAAGTCGGCAAAATGTGTTCATGATGTTAAGACAGCAGTTTGTCAAGAGCACCTGTGGGGACAGGTAGCAGGACTGATTTTGCAGTGTGCCAGCCAGCTCCTCCCCATTGGCCTGGTTCTCATTGCACAAATCCTCCATTTGTGAAAATTCACAGCCCTCTGAAGTTACTATGGAATACCCTGTGTATGCGGTACATGAGTAATTATTTGACTTGTTAAAAAGTAGGGGTGAAGTGTTCAGTTGTCGCCTGAACTGTTCATCTGCCTTTAACTTCAGACCTGCCTCACCCTTTTCTGTCTCCTAAGCAGCCATGGTCGGTTCCTTTCTGGGCTTGCTTCCTTGTTCCCAAGAGTCATGGCCACTGTGGCTTTGTACCTATTCTGCCTTACATTCTCCAGTGCTTCAACATGTTTTGTTAGAAGCTAAGAGACTTCTTTAGCCAACCCAAAGGAGAATTCAACACTTAGCCCACAGTAGGCATTCATTTAACATGGAAATTCATTTCAAAAGTAACAACACCAAATACTTTGAGCAGCTCCTCTCTTCCCTGACCTGGCCATGGGTACTTAGATTCTAACACCTGTTGCTCTTGGGTAGCAGTAAAGGGATGGCCCTACCCATGAGAATGAAAGCTTGTGTAGCATGTCCACCTGTGTCTGCAGGGCAGTCACAGGAGGAGAAACAGGAAGCAGACAAAGCCCCTGGTGGGGACTGCTGCCACCACAGCTGTAGTTCTGTGCATTGACCCTGCTGGGCCACACTCAGAAGCCCTCAGTGATGTGACTTCTGTGAAAGGACCTTTTGGCTTATGAACTGTATTTTACAGAAAGATCACAGCTACAAACAACTAGAAATACAACTATAGCTTCAAAATACAAGAGATTATTTGTCATTCTATTATGAAATCTTGGGTTGGATAGTACAGGATGATGGCCCAGCAGTCCAAGCTCTTTGCTTTCTTGACCTCCTTGGTGTGCTCACAGCATCCTCTCATCTGTAACCTCGTGGTACAGAACAGCCTCTCCAGAAAAGAACAGCCTCTTTATATACCTGAGAAAAAATATTAGAGAGATCATAATGGAAGGGTGTCCCACAAATCCTTCAACTTACCTTCCACTCAGTGGTATGATGACCACAAAGTCTCTGTAAATGTCACCAGTAAAGAATGGGCATTACTGTCTGCTCACCAATGCACTATTATATACCCCTCCCAACAGGGTACATCATTCAAAATCCCTGTGATCAAAGGTGAGAAAGCTTGGGCACACAGGAACACAGGCACACACAAATACATAGACACAGATTAGAAAGGATCCTTAATGAGATAGAAAAGGAATACTTAACAAGATGATATTTCCATATTGAGATAGTGATATTATAGAGAGTTACCTCTTTTCAGATAGTAACTTATTCTTATCTTTAACAATTTTATAAAACAAATGTTTTAATATATTTTATAATTTTTTACAAGTGTCTAAACATATATTTCTAGACAGTAAAAACAGCAAGGTTTGAAAAAGCATTTTGTGGGGGTGAGGAAAAACTCCTTCACGTAAATTGATGATCAACATTTTCCCCAAGAAAAGATATATCCTTCATCTAGAAGAATAAAAGACTCAAGTAACCCATGGCATGGATAATCATGCAGGTTGACTAGTCACCAACTTCTGCGGGATAGCATGTGGGACACTCTCAGGCTGCAGCATCCTGAGGTCAGTCGCCTGGGGTGCTCTCACAGCCAAAATGCAGAAGGACAGAGAGTGAGTGTGGAAGGAGAGACACCACCTTCTGTATCCACCTGTAAAGAGGGGATGGGAGGATGGAGGATGACTAAAGACTGATGCCCCAGCAGGTGCCACTCAGTGACCAGAAGGAGTGTTTTCATAACATCCCATCTTTCTCAATGAAGTGATGGTTTGCTTAGTTGTTAACACAGAATTAGTGCAAAGTTGTGGACAGCAAGCAGCCTTAGGTTGGCATATGTTTTCTGATGAAAAAATAGGGGTCCAACTGGGGTAGTGGGTGGAAAACTTCTTTGTCCGTAGGAGAAAGTCTGATGGTTGCTAGTCATCTTAAAAAGCATAGTGAGTTGAATTGTGATGTGTGTACACACATGTGTGTGTACTCACATGTGTGTGTATGAGCATGGAGAGTGTTTTGACTTGAATGTGAACTATTCCCTACAGACTCTTGTGTTTGAAAGCAGAAGAAAAGCTTCGAAGACCCAAGCAGGGCTGCAGTTGTATAGCTGTCTGCTCCTGGAGTCTGGAGCAACAGTGTGCTGTCACCTGGTCAGAGAGAAGGAAATGGTGTTTGGAGAGTTACTAAGATGCTTTACCAGGAGAGCTGACAGCTGTGCCTATGATACTGGCTTTGTGAGTGCCAAGCTGTCTGCTAAAGAGCCTGAAATTAACTAGTTACCATTCACTCTTCAAGCAGATAAACACTGCCTGGGTCTCCACTACACATTTGCTCAGCCAACTCTGTGGTCCATGGAATTGGCCTGCTGAATAAGAATAGATTTCAGTCCCATTTTTCTGAAACACTGCAGAATATGGCAGGAAGGATTCCACACCAGCATGATGTAAGCATTACAGAACAAAGTGTTAGGCTGATGAGTGACCACCATTCTGAGACAGGAACTTTGTGCTCAAGGCTGTCCTGTAAATGACACCTGTAGAGTATGGAGAGGAGGGCTGCCTGGCTGTGTTGCAGCCTCTGTAACCTTGGGCCAGGGCTTCCTCTGGGGCTGGCCCTCTCACTCTACTGGTGAGAGGCACAAGGGTTCTAGTACCCACTCAGCTGGTGTTCTTTCTGAGTCCCCATCATCATACTTTCTGTACCCCGACTCTCTTCCACTCTAGGCTATGAGAACATGAGGGGAGAAATCATCTTTGTTGGTCCTGAACTCTGGCACACTACCTGATCCAGAGGAGACAATTCTTAAATATTCTCACATCAAATAGAAAGATGTGTTAAAAGAAGGCTGTCAAAATTCCTTGGATAATTTGGGTCAAACCAATAATACATTTGTATTCTTTGCCTCTGCCAAAATATCTTTTTAAAAAAACCCATAGCCTCCCCCCAAGAAACTGAATCAGTAACATTCCCTCACAGAGAGGACTTGCTATGTGACAAAATCAAGGGTTCTAGATGGCAGATCATCCCAGGGTGTTTGGGCCATTCTTGTGTCACTCTCCAAGAGTCAATGAAAGAGGAAGAAAGACCACAGTAAGTGGTAGGAAGGTATGGATGGAAGCAAGAGGTCATCCTGTGTAAGACATGGCCAGGACTAAAGGGAGAGGCAGGCAGCCAAGTGGAAAAGAATGAGCAGAGCCTGCTATCATAGATGCCAGAAGGGCAAAGTCAGCCAATGCAATCTTAGACCAGCAAAGCTCAGTTGTCTGCCTCAGAAGCATATGTGGACACATCTGGCAGCCTTAAGGTGGTATGGGTACAGTTCATGGACAGAACATTTGACCATGTAATTTAAGGCATTAATGTGTTACAACAGAAAATTTCAAGTTACATCAGATTTTAATCCCTAGAAAGGAAATGCTATGTAAAAAAAAAATACCTAAAAATAATGATGTGGCTTTGGAGATGGATAATAATTAGAAGGCTGTTAGGGAATAGTCCTTTTGTATACTGTGATGATGTGTTGCTCTTTTTGGTTTAATAAAGAGCTAGTGGCCAATAGCTAGGCAGGAAGAAGTTAGGCAGGACTTTTGGACAGGGAAAAAGAGTGCAGGGATAAAGAAGGGCAGAATTGCCAGGAGATGCAGGGAGAAGCAAGATCAACATACTGTGCTGAAAAAAGGTACCGTCATATAGAGCATAGATAAGAAATATGGGTGAATTTAAGTTGTAAGAGCTAGTTAGTAACAAGCCTATGCTATTGTCTGAGCATTTATAATTAATAAGTCTCTGTGTGGTTATTTAGGAACTGGCTGTTGGGACAGAATATTCAGCCTACAGAAGGCTGGAGGATTCCAGTGTGAATTAGAGACTCTGGATATGTTCTCAATGGAAACATGGATATTAAAGGTGCTTTCAGCCAGGACTTGGACTAAAACAACCTGACCAAAAAAAACTTACATTACAGTCAATATTTAAATGATCATTTAAAAGAGAAAGCTGTTAATACAAACATGATTGTTAAATGGTGTGCTACCAAGATACAGTAAAATAGCAACCCTACTAATAGTGGAGGGAAGATAGCCATGGACTCACAGTATCAGAATTCTACATAAAGTATCTCACTGTTCCATGAAAAGAAAACAGAACTCATACACAGTGGCCTTGAGAATTTCTAAGATTTCCAAGCAGAGTGATAAAAGTGGAGCTTGAATTATTCACTGCCTGTAGTAAACTGAATGAGACCTTGATTCTTAAAGAACCACTGGCCAACTGGAACAGGTACTTGATGGGTTGAGAAAGGTTTCACTCATCTAGATTTTAAAGAGTACCAGAACAGGAGATGCTCTAACAGAAGAGTGCTCTGGAGAGAAGTTCAAAGGTCTTGATATGCAGCCTTGGCTAGATCCCAGATAGACTCACTCATACAGAAGCTCCCTGAAGTGGTGACACTTGTGAGTCCTGGGTCTTCTGGGCTATCTTTACAGAACCACACATCTGAATGCAATCCTTCAATTCTTCTGGGCTGGACACCTGATCTGGTGGAATGAGCCTCTGAGTTGTAAGGGGGGACTCATGGGTTTCATTAGGCTTTGATCCCCTCAGAAAACTGCCAATGTGAACTGAAGGGAATAGAGAAAGGGTGAGTCTGATGAAAAGGGTCAGACTCTTGAATTATTACAGACAGACAGCAAGCAGTCTGATCAGGCAATTGACTTCCAAATCCATGTTGTTCTACATGTATGGAGTGGCTAGCCTGAAGGACAGATCTCTGGACCAGAAGGCAGGTCCAAGGGCCCAGGGTCAAACCCCAAGTGATATGCCCACATTGAACTTTGAACTGCTTTGGGCCTGCTTTGCCTTCTCTCTTCTATTCTGAGATGCCAATCTGTATAGTTGCCATGCTGTCTCATAACTGTCATGGTTATTGGTGTTCCCAACCCATACTGGAATCTTGATTAGGTCAAACCTGAGTCCTGAGTGTCACAGGTTCACAAATGGGGACCAACTTGTGCCAGGATGAAATAAATCCAGATTCTTCTTGATATCTAACTTGGGTCATTTCTATGATTAGATTTGGGACTTTGGAACCTGTAAGAATTTGATGCAACTTTTGAATTTGAGATGATACTCTAAAGTGGAGACTCTGGGGGACCCAGTGATGAGATGACTTTATTTTTGTGTAAGAGGGACATAAATCACTGTTACAACTGAAATGGGAAATAATACATTGAATTATTAAAGTATTTCAAAGCTGAACATGGCAGCACGAGCCAGCACCAAAGAGGCTGAGGCAGAAGAATTACAAAATTGAGGCCAACTTGGCTACATGGGAGACTCCATCTCAAGGTTTTGTTCCTTACCAAAACAACCGATATTTTCTTGCTGATTTGATTTTTGCTGCCTTTACTGACAGCCATTTAAAACTGAACATGGATAATTCAGACATGAATTCCTTTTCCTGTCATTCGTTTATCAGCTGTGGAGCAAAGTATGCATAGAACCATTTCCTTTTCTGTGAGGGGATGTGTGTGGGGATGTGTGTGTGTGTGTGTGTGTGTCCATGTGTCTATGTGTCTGTCTGTCTGACTAAGAAGACAGACCTTTATTTTGAGATACTCCTTGTACATAGCACTGTCATAAAACACACGTGTTGGATTTGTTTCTTTGGATTAAGATGCAGTTTCTAGCAAACTGCTGCCATCGTCTGCTGATGCGCTCTTCATCTTTTATTATTGTTCAGTCTCAGCTCTCCTTAGCCTTCTGCTCTACTCGTAACAATGAATGGTAGCTTTGATTATTTTTTGCTTAACTAATTATGATAAATCCTCATAGCCAGGCCATCTCTCAACACAGTGGAAGCCTTCAGGAAACATCAATGTTATTGATTTTATGTTGAGAAAATTAAACTCAGCAAAGACTTCACTAGATTACTAAAGGAAAAGTTCTGTTATTTCTCCCCTTCAGAGATATTAATGATTTAAGTCAATAATTGACTATATCATTTGAATATATTTATAAATATAGAACTTGGTTCATAAATGAATATTGCAAGTTGCATTTTTTATTTCAAACTTTTATTCACCATGATGCTGTAGGTTGGATGTAAAAACTCTCAGAAGTTTGTGTGTTTGATCATTTGGTCCCCAGCAAGTAGAGATATTTTGGGAGGTTCTGGAACCTTTAGGAGATGGAGGCTTGGTTGAAGAGTGGGTCTCTGAGTGTAGGACTTGAAGGTTACAGCCCAGCCCCACTTCTCATTTACCCTCATATAAGCAAACTGCGCACTCCCCTGCCTCCACAACCAAAAGCTAGCTGCTCTGGCTACAATGCTTTCCTTCTTATGATGGGGTGTATTCTCAAACTGTGAGCCAAAATAAATTAAGATATTGCTTATGTAACATAAAGAAAACAAGGGCCTTTCTGAGAATTATTAAAATAACATTCAATTGCTAAGCAATTTTTCTCTGGTTTTCTAAACAAGTAGATAATATAATGAATAATGAGCTATTGCTACAAACAATTCAGTGGGAAGGGAAATAATGAGTTGATCAAGTTTTATCAGTTATCTCAAGCACTGAATTAAGAGCAGTTTGTTTTAATTGATCTTCCAGAAGCTACTGATGTTTGTAGGTACAGCAGGACTTTGGACAGCTAAATGAGCACCCTGTCTTCCCAGCCCACATTCAGAACTCATTTGCAAAGGCTGGCTGGCGAGACAGGGCCCCTCCAAGCAATTGCTGAGCAAATAAGAATGGTTTTTCCCTTTACTGGAAATCACAAGAGTTTTTGAGAGACCAGAAAAGCACCCCAAACTTATTTTATTAATACCTTTAGAGCAATTCATTCTGTGAAAAACCAAGCACCATCAAGAAAAGAGTGCAAGTGTTTTACTCTGTGTGTGGAAAATGAAAAGAAATCTTAAACGTTCCTTCTGGTAAGCACTTGGCTGGTCTGAATTCCAAACACGTGTTCAAGAGAGAGAAAACTATGGCACGGTCTCCGTTCTTTCCAAGTCCCATGCACTCTAGACACACCAACCTATGCTGTTTAAATACCTCACGGACCACTCCAAATGGTGGTAGGCAGCATATTCCACCTCCTGACTTCAGAAGCAGGCACTCCCTACTCATGACCCAGCACCCTGGAGGGTATCATAAAGAAATGGCAGGGAGATAGATATACTTCATCTGAGCTAAACACTGGGAACAACATTGTGGGGTGGAGACCCGGCTCTAGTTGGTCAGTGCTCACTGTTCTTGTTCTGTCCACACTTCATCTCTCCAGGAAGGTGGGGGCGGGGCCGCTGAACTGAGGGATGTCCTCAGAAAAGAGTTCTGAGGAAGATGTGGACATCAGCCCTAGCTGAGCGTGTCGGGCCATAGAGACATCCTTGTTCAGACAAAACATAATAATAACAAAGGATTACTCAGAAAGCACCGACTGGTCCCCAGGCTCAGCAGCAAAGGGAGACAGTGGTAAAAGCCTACCTGTGGCAGCAGAGGTGAGAGGAGAGGATCATGACGGAAATGGTGTAACATTCCAGGCCCTAAACCAGAAATGCCAGTGAGAACCGGCCACAACCTCATGGCCAGAGAGCAAGGATCTGTCCCATAAAGACTATTCACAAGAAAAAGAGAAGAGGGCATGTTTGTAATTCTTCAGCAGCAACTGTCAGGCTGTGAGAAATGAGAAAAAAAGAACAGTTTTTAAATAATCCAGATGGAAACTGAACCATGCTGGAGGAAACAGCGGTGAGTCACCTTCAACATGCCATCTCCATAGGCCCTTGTGCCTGGCCCCATTCCTTGACTCCTCCAGACAAGGGAGGAAGGACACTTTACCTTGCAACCTTATGTAAAGAGCAAGTGTAAAATGAGACAGAGCACTAATGTTTACAGTTTAGCTGTCCGGGAGCTGCAGAGATTGCTCAGTAGTTAAGAGCACCCACTGCTCATATAGAAGACCTGACTTCAGTTCCCAGCACCCTCATGTCCATTCACAACTGTCTGTAGCTCCAGGTTCAGGGGATCTAATGCCTGATCCTCTGGACTCTGGGCACACACATACAAAGTGCATGTACATACATGTAGGCAACACACTCATACATATAAAAAAGTCTTTAAATTTGGTTATTAGGAAATAGTTGTTGGTTGGCCTGAAATTCACTAGGGAATTAAATCATTTGTGTGAAATTGCTAATTACTGTGAAAACATAATAGACTTCCCCCTGTTTTATGAGGTGTGTGTTATGTAGAGTGAGTACAACTTAAACACCTAAATAATTGTAGTTGAAAGTGTTTTCAACTGGGTAACAGCTAATGTTTCTGTCTAGGGGTCTGTCGAGGGTTCATTTTCTCTGCCAGTTAAAGAATTAAAGGGTAGGAAAATTCTCAAGTACCACAGATGGCAGGGGGTGGGCTGGGGGAAAATCTCAGACACAGCAGGTGGTACCACACACAGTCAGTCCATAAAAAAATGCTTTATCGGGGTGGGTGAGGACACATACATAGCAAGGCACATGGAGAAAGATCTCTGCAAAGCTTGGAGACTCAGAAACCCAAGCCAGCCTAGTGCTTCCTTAAGGGGTAGGGTTTGTAGGAACTGTGACAGTGGTCCTCCTCTGCCAGCTTAGGGTTGGTCAGTTTGAACAAAAGCAGGGAAGCTGATGGACCCCAAACTTGGGCTGAAGTCCTGGTCTGGCCCAGAATGTGCTGGACCACTCCACAGGCTGTGGGGCCCGACTGGTGGCAGTAAAAAGCCTGTCTGACCTTTGTTTTAAGCTGACAACTTTTGTCTGAGGCCCAGAGAGCAAGGAAGAAGCCAACCGTCTTGGAGGTTCACCATTTTCATTATCTAATTATGATCCCTCTCCCTGTCTGTCTTTCCATCAGGGAATCTATTTAACTCCTAGTCCCTCAGTTGAATTTAGCCATTCAGGTTCAGCTTTCTGGGCTAGTAAAGTAGCAGGCTTTTCCTGTTGTCTGGTGGAGGAAAATGGTGATGTAAGATTTGTGTGCCTGTGCATTCACTCACAGTGACTCACATTGTGAGCACTGAGATAATATTTACAAGGACTGAAAACTAAGTAAGGTGGACATGTCAAAGCTTAGAGTGGGTCCAAGCCAGTGACACGTGAGCAGCCTAACCACAGGGTCAAAAGGAATGTAAATTGTTCTTAGTAAATAGCTGCATTCTGCTCCTTTGTAGAATGGATGATGCAAAGGGCACCTGGGGATTATTAGAATGAGGCTCATTATGCTCCAGAGAACAGGTGTCTGCCAAACAATGCACCAAAATCACTGTTTATAAAAACAGTTTGATGCTACTTTGCAGATCACATGTTTTTGATTAACTAAATTTATTCATTGATTTCACATCTAGACTGCAGCTTCCCCTCCCTCCTCTCCTCCCGTTTCCTCTCCTTCCCTTTTGCTGCCCCCATCCACTCCTCCTCTGTTTCTGTTCAGAAAGGCACAGGCCTCCCATGGGTGTCAACAGAGTGTGGTATATCAAATTGCAATAGGTCTAAACTCCTCCCCTTGTATTAAGGCTGGGTAAGGCAACTCAGTATGAGGAATCAGTTCCCAAAAGCCAGCCAAAGTTTTAGGGACAGCCCCTGCTCCCACTGCTAGAAGTCCCACAAGTAGACCAAGCTACACAACTGTTACAAATAAGTGTAAGTCCTAGGTTGGTCCATGCAGACTCCCTGACTGTTGATTCAGACTCTGAACTTCTATGAGCCCCAGATTAGTTGATTCTGTAGGTTCCTTTGTAATGTCTTTCACACACACACACACACACACACACACACACACACACACACACACACGATGGCTCATATAACCCTTTCTCCCTCTCTTCAGCAGGATTTCCTGAGCTTGGCCCAATGCTTGGCTGTGGGTGTCTGCATCTGTTTGAATCAGTTACTGGATGAAGGCTCTCTGATGACAATTAGGGTAGTCACCAATCTATGAGTATTGCAGAATGTCATTAGGCATCATTACATTGACATTTTTTTCTCCAGTCATGTTTGATTCTATCCTTGGTTTCTGGCCCACCAAGCCTCTGGGTCCTGACACTCTAGACAGTGTCAGGGGTAGACTCCCTCTTGTGGTACTGGTTTGAGGCTGGAACAGTCATTGGTTGGCCACTCCCACAATCTCTGCACTGTGCTTACCCCTCTCCCCCTGCACATCCCATAGGCAGAACAGGTCAAAAGTTGTGTGGCTGGGCCAGTGTCCCAGTCTGTCCACTGGGAGTCCTGCCTGGTCACAGAAGATGATTAGTTCAGGCTCCATATCCAGCATTGCTAGAAGTCTTAGCTGGGGTCATCCTTGGAGATTCCTAGGAGGTTCCCTTGCATCAAGTTTCTGCCTGACCCTGAAATGCCTTCCCCTTTCCAGTCATCTCTTTCAGTACTCCCCCTCTCCATCTAATCCCCAACTCAATTCCTCATGTTCCTGTCTCCACCTCCACACATTCCACCCACAAGATAACTTCTATTTCCCCTTCCCCAGGTGATTTATGTGTCCCTGCCATAGGGACCTCCATGTTACCTAGCCCCTCTGGGTCTGTGGATTGTAGCATGTTATCCTTTACTTTATAGCTAATATCCATGTATAAGTGAGTACATACCACCTAACCGGTGGGTTACCTCACTCAGGATGATTTTTTTCTAGTTCCATCAGTTTGCCTTCAAATTTAATGATGTCCCATTTAGTAATTGTCAGTCTTAATATCTGCACTATTGGTGTTCTACTCAGGAACTTTTCTCCTGTGCCAGTGTATTCAAGGCTATTCCCCACTTTCTCTTCTATCAGGTTCAGTATATATGGATTTATGTTGAGGTCTTTGATCAACTTGGACTTGAGTTTTATTCAGGGTGATAGGTATGAATCTATTTGCATTCTTCTGCATGGAGACATCCAGTTAAGCCAGCACCGTTTGTTGAAGATGCTTTGTTTTTTCCACTTTGTCAAAAGTCAGGTGTCCATAGGTGTGTGGATTTATGTCTAGGTCTTCAACTCGATTCCATTGATCAACCTGTATGTTTTTGTGCCAGTACCATGCCATTTTTATTACTACAGCTCTGTAGTAGAGCTTGAGATTAGGGATGATGATACCTCCAGGAATTCTTTTATTGTAGAGGATTGTTTTAGCTATCCTGTAGGTAGAAGTTTCTGTCCCACTCAGTCCTACAGCTCTTCAGCCCCAAATAAACACACAGAGGCTTGTATTAATTATAAACTGTTTGGCCTATTGCTCAGGCTTACAACTAACTAGCCTTTATGCTTAAACTAACCTATAATTCTTGTCTACATTTAGCCCACACGGCTTGATACCTTTCCTCAGTTCAGCATTCTCATCTCATTTCTCCTGCCTCTGGCTAATGACTCTATATCTGCCTTTTCTCTTCCCAGCCTTCTCCTAGTTTGGTCACCCCATCTACATTTCATGCCTGGTTACTGGCCAGTCTAGAGAAAAGGCAGATGTGGAGTCATGAGCCAGATGCACAGGAGGTGAGATGACAATGCTGGACTGAGAAAAGATACCAAGCCATGTGGTTAAGCAGAGACAGGAATTACAGGTTAATTAAGAGTAAGAGCTCATTAGTTATAAGGCTGAGCAATAGGCCAAACAATTTATAATTAATATAAGCCTCTGTGTGTTTATGTGGGACTGAACAGCTGCAGGACCAGGCAGGACAGAAACTTCTACCAACAATTGGTGCTCAACGTGGGACATTAATCCACATAGACCTGATAAAGCTTAAAAAGGATTCTTATGCACAGAAATGGGGTCACACTGGGCTATATTTGTCCATGTCTAGGTGAAATGTTCTGTAGATATCTGTTAGGCCCATTTGAGTAATAACATCTGTTAGTCCCATTATTCTCTGTTTAGTTTCTGCCTGGATGACCTGTCCATTAGTGAGAGTGGGGTGTTGAAGTTTCCCACTATTAGTGTGTGAGGCTTGGTGTGTGATTTAAGCTTTAGTAATGTTTCTTTCACAAATGTGGTTATCTTTATATTTGAGTCATAAATATTCAAAATTGAGACATCATCTTGATGCATTTTTTCTTTGATGAATCTGAACTATCCTTCTCCATCTCTTTTGATTAATTTTGGCTTGAAGTTTATTTTGTTAGATACTAAGATAGCTACACCAGCTTGTTTCGTAGGTCCGTTTTATTGGAAAATCTTTTTCCAACCTTTTACTCTGAGGTAGTGTCTGTCTTTGATGTTGAGGTGTGTTTCTTGTATCAGGCAGAAGAATGGGTCTTGTTTTCATATCCATTCTGTTAGTTTGTGTCTTTTTATTGGCAAATTGAGCCCATTGATAGTGAGGGATATTAATGACTAGTGATTGTTCATTCCTGTTAATTATTGTTGTTGTTGGTGGTGGTGGTGATATGCGTGTGTTTGTCCCTTCTTTGGGTTTTGCTGGTATGGGGTTATCTATTGCCTGTGCTTTTATGGGTGTAGCTTACATCCTTCACTTGGAATTTTCCTTTTAGTATCTTCTGTAGGGCTGGATTTGTGGAT
The DNA here is from genome assembly GCF_004664715.2 of Peromyscus leucopus. Taxonomy (NCBI): domain Eukaryota; kingdom Metazoa; phylum Chordata; class Mammalia; order Rodentia; family Cricetidae; genus Peromyscus; species Peromyscus leucopus. Next base: position 92,543,035 of record NC_051070.1, on the reverse strand, counting down.
AGATATTGTTTAAATTTGACTTTGTCATTTAATATCTTGTTTGTCTATGGTGATTGAAAGTTTTGCTGCCATCGGTGGTCTTTTAGAGTCTGCAAGATAAACATCCATGCCCTTCTGGCTCTTAGAGTCTCCATTGAGAAGTCAAGTGTAATTCTGATAGATCTGCCTTTGTATGTTACTTGACTTTTTTCCTTTGCAGCTTTTGATATTCTTTCTTTATTCTGTGTTTAGTGTTTTGATTATTATGTGGTAAGGAGACTTTTTTTTCTGATCCAGTTATTTGGTGTCCTGTAAGCTTCTTTAATCCTTATTGGCATGTCTTTCTTTAGATTAGGAAAATTTTCTTCTGATTTTGTTGAATATATTTTCTGGGCCTTTGAGCTAGGATTTTTTTTCTTCTCCTCCTATTTTTCTTAGGTTTGGTCTTTTCTTAGTGTCCCAGATTTCCTAGATGTTTTATGTCAGGAGTTTTTTAGATTTAACATTTTTGATCAATGAATCTATTTACTGTATCATATCTTCAGTGCCTGAGATTCTCTCTTCCATCTCTTGTATTCTATTGGTGATGCTTACATCTGTAGTTCCTGTTTGATCAACAATATTTTCCATTTCCAGAATTCTCTTGGTTTGTGTTTTCTGCATTGCTTCTATTTCCATTTTCAGGTCTTGAACAGTTTCCTTCAACTGTTTGTTTTGTTCTTGGCTTTTTTGGCATTCTTTAAGAGATTTGTTGATTCCTTCCAATTTTTTTTGTCTTTCCCTCAATTTCCTTTTAAAATTTTTTTCTGCTTTTTTGAACATAATTCTTTATTGATTCTTTGGGACTTTCACATCATGGGCACCAATCTCACTCACCTCCCAATCCCTCCATATCTGCCCTTTACCCATGCAGCATGCCCCCAAATTAATTAAAAACAAAACAAAACAAACAAACAAACAAACAAACAAAAAACCCACCTCTCTCCCAACACCTCTTCATTCATTCTAGTAGCATTGGGAGCTGCATTGTGTCATACAGTAGACAATAATGAAGGAAATGAAGTCTAGGATTAAGTCAGTATTTATTAACAGGTAATATCAGTACAGTTCACTAATTACACAGAAGAGGGTGCCTACTGCTGCTGATTCAAATGTTGCTGCCTCTTTATTTCCCAAGGGAGGTGAGGACCAACTGCCAGCCATGCTTCGAGTGGCTTGCAGCCACAGTCCAAAGAGAGAGCACTGGTCTGAGTGCCTTGGCTTTTTATTGGGTTCATCTTTCCAGAGAAGACCATGCCCATCAAGCCAAACCTCCATTTATAATTGGTTAGTGTGGCCAGCTGGCAGAATTCCCATAATTCCTCCTTTTTGTCTAATAAGAAGGAATGCTCTAATCCTAACATAACAAAAATATATATAATGAAAACTATTATCAAGTACTGTACAGAAGAAGGAAGAAGAAGGAAGTTTCAAAAAATGAAACTCCATGCATTAAGCAGAATTATCACGTAAGAAACACATTCTAGATGTCCAGACCATAGATAACCAGCATTATTCCAATAGCTGTCCTTTCCTGAAGAATCTAGGCTCTTATCTGATATATCTTTAGTTAAAATTTTGGATGATTATAGTTGTAACTATGTAGTCTTCATCACCATCAAAGACATGAGAAGGAAATCAATATTACCTGAGTAAGCAGGAAATGCAAGCAAATGACTTTAAAAAAATGTAAGAAATGACAGAAACAAATGGCCATCTGGATAGTCACCCAAGGTTTCTCTGCAACATTGGGTCATCCATGACCTGGAGCCATGGGGACATCTGAGCCCAGGCTGTGGTGAAGAACCACGTCTGGATCCATGGCCCTACTGAAGCCAGAGTCCGGGCTGCTATCTGTGGCTCCTGATACTACTGAAGGCTGTGCAAATACTTGGCATCTGGGCCATCACCTGAGGTCAAGTGGGGATCTGAGGGTCATGCTGCAGCTGGGGCCATACAGATCTGAGTGGCCTGCACTGCCACAAGGTGCCATGGTAACATCCAGGCCCAGGCTGCAGCTGAGGGCCATGTCTGGGTCCATGGCCCTACTGCAGCCAGGGTCTGTGGCTCCTGGTACTCCTGAAAGCCATGCCAATGCCAGGGGTCTAGGCTACCACCTGGGGCCATATTAGTGTCTCAAGGCCAAGCTGCCACTGGAGCCATGCTGATCTGAGTGGCCTGCACTGCCACTTTGGGCCAAGATGATATCCAAGCCTGGGCTGCTAATGAGGACCATGCCTGGGTCTGTGGTCCTACCAAAGCCAGGATATGTGTTTATGTCCATGGCCTGTGGAGCTATCAAAGACCACACTGATACCCAGGGTCTGGGATGCTACCTGTGGTCAGATTGGCACCTGAGAGACATGCTGCTGCCAGGGCCATGCCGATGTGTATGGCCTGCACTGCTATGAGTTGCCATGGTGACATCCTATCCTGTGCTGCTGCTAGGGACCTTTCCTGGGAGTGTGGTTCTACCAGAGTCAGGGTCTGTGATGTCTGTGGCTCCTGATACCATCAGGGCTATACTGATGCCAGGGGTCAGGGCTGCTACCTGGGGTGATGTTGGTATCTGTGGGCCATGCTGCCACTGGATCTATAATGATCTGGGCTATGCTGCCATATGGGGCCATGATATCATCTAGGCTCAGGCTGCTGCTGTAAGCCATATCTGGGACCATGGCCCAGCAGCAGCCTATGGTCTGGGCCACCACCTCTGGACATTTTGGTATTTGAGGCCTTGCTGGCACCAGGGCCCTGTTGATCTGAGGGGCCTGTGCTGCTACCAGGAGACATGATGACATCCAGGCCCAGGCTGCTGCTGGGAGCCATGTCTGGGCCTGTGACCCTGCAGCAGCTAGGGTCTGTGTTGATGTGTGTGTCTTCAGTAACCACTGAAGGCTGTGCAGATGTCTGGGGTCTGGTCAGACACCCAAGTCGATGTTGGCATGTGAGCTCCACACTGCCACTAAGGCCATGCTAATCTGGATGGCCCATGTTTCCTTAATTTCCTTAAGGAATTTTATCATTTCTCTTTAAGGACTTCTGTCTTTTTCATAAAGTTATTTTTAAGTTTTGTTTTCTTGTGCTTCAGCTGCATTGGAATGTTCAGGTCTTGCTGTTGTAGGATAGAAGGGCTCTGGTGATGTTATATTGCCCCCTTTCTGTTATTGGTTGTGTTCTTACACTGGAGTTTAGGCATCTGGATTTGGGATGATTATAGGTCCTGTCTTTGTTGGATATTATTCTTTTATTTTCTGTTTTCTCTCTGGTTTCTGGCCTAAGTGGCCAAAGGTTCTGGTGGCTGACTAGTTTTCAGGTCCAGTAGGGTGTCTCCACTGAGTTTTGGGGGACTTGGGTCACTAGATCCAGCCCAGCCTTCAGTAAAGCCAAAATCTTCTTCTAAAGTTGTAGACCAGAATATGGAGCTTGGGGCGGCGGCGCTGGGGGGCCGGGGGGGGGGGGTGCTGTTCTTCTGACTGGTGTGCATTGTACCTGGGCCTGTGGTGTCTGCCAGAGTTGTAGGGAAGGGCTAGCCATGGAGAGGATGATGAGGTGGGTAGGGTTGGTCAGCAGAGTGGGTCTTGGGGCAACAGAATCCGGGGGGTGGAGGCAGTGCAGCTGGCAGGTGGGTCACTCACCAGTTTGTCAATGGTGAGAACTGCACCAGAGCCAGTAGGTCATGTGTTTCCATCACAGAACTGCATCAGCCATGTGATCCTGCTCTGGCTTCATGCCATCCTCAAACAGCATGCTCCAAGGTGGGAGTTACTTACTGTTAATGTCTCAAGTGAAGGAACTCTAGCCAGCCCAGCCTGGCAAACATGGCTCTGGCAAGTTTTGGCCTTCTCCCCATTCCCTCGATGTCTAGTCCCTTATTTGGTCACTTCCTCCCCCTGAGGCTGACTACTAAGGTCCAGCTGTCAAAGTTCTGCAATCAGAAGGCCCCTTGGGATCACCTAATTAATATGGCCAGTTAAAATTAAATGCCTCATCCTAACACAGGGTTTCCCCTTTACCTTTATAAACTGACAATTGCCCATGTGCCACATCTGTCTCCTCTCCATCCAGAGGCAGCCTCTGTCCTTCTGAGGCCCCCTTACCCCTTTCCTCCCCTCTCTTTTATTCTCTTTCCCTCTCCCCATCCTCTATCTCCTGCCTTTGTCTCTTATCTTTGCCCTCTGTCCTTCGGGGGCAAATAAATCTCCTTGGGGCTGAGAACTTGTTCTTGGGGTGTCGTGAGCCAACTTTCACGGTTACCTACATCAAGTACCCACAAAAAGTATTTACTGTAAATACATACAATAATTTGTAGTGGATGTGATTATCTTGGTTATTATCCTACAGAACAGAGAAACTGGTGACTGCTCTTTATACTGTAGCCTTATGTTAAAGGTCTTCAGTGAATTTCACAGTTTGCTAAAATAGATGTTAGGCTGAAGTAGATGTTACAGCTAATTTGGTCCTACACAACATTTCAAGGAAAATCCTACTGTAATAAATTTTATATTTTAACTAAAGTGGCTTAAGTTGCTAAAACATTTCCTGTTTTATGTAAAGGACAGGACCACAGGACCCCCTTGAAGTCTTAATCCTAAAGATTTATGGTGACTCTGCCCAGGCATTGTAAACAACGTCATGGGTGCAATGACAGGTGCATCCAGGGACCACTCATACTAAAAAACAATGGCATTCCCATGACATGACCTTGAGGTGAGAGAGCTAATAAACACTACAGTGACCCCAGAGTAATCCCAAGGGTCAGTTTAAACATTATGGTGTTAATGTCATCATTTGTAATTTGCAACTTTTTTGTATTTTATTTATATTACTCCAACTAAAGTCAGATAATATTAACACTCTTCATTTCAAATACTGAATATCCTAAGGACAATTTACACATCACTTAATACACATGATTGCCCAGCAGTTAAGTGCACTGGCTGCTCTTCCATAGGACCCAAGGTCAATTCCCAGCACCCACATGGCAGCTTACACTCCAGTTCCAGGGGATCTGACACCCTCACACAGACATACATGCAGGCAAAACACCAATGCACATAAAATAAAAAATAAATAATTAAAATGTTTTTTATTAAAAAATAATTTTTCTCCCCTCCAAAACTTCATGCTACCCTGTTACCATTTATATTTTTATGTTTATATACTACCATCAAAAATTAATTTAATCGATCTGTCCGCGACTCCAGCCACTTCCTGAGACTTAGAGACCAGCCCCCAGCTCCCAGCCTGCCCCCGACTTCCCTTCTGGTCCAGAGGTGAGTACCCGGGTCCAACCCGGACCCAATCCCTGGGTACCAGCCACTCCGGGAAGACCTGCCCAACTTGGCACCAGGTTCTGGCTACCGGGCAGCTCCCCTTCTAGCCCCACCGGGAAGGATCCCCTTTTCCAAGCCCCCCGGCAGCCCCTGCAATCTCCGCGCCCTGCCCCCACGCCCATCTGCCCGCGACTCCAGCCACTTCCTGAGACTTAGAGACCGGCCCCCAGCTCCCAGCCTGCCCCAGACTTCCCTTCTGGTCCAGAGGTGAGTACCCGGATCCAACCCGGACCCAATCCCTGGACACCAGCCACTCCGGGAAGACCTGCCCAACTTGGCACCAGGTTCTGGCCACCGGACAGCTCCCCTTCTAGCCCCATCGGGAGGGATCCCCTTTTCCAAGCCCCCCAGCAGCCCCTGCAATCTCCGCGCCCTGCCCCCACGCCCATCTGCCCGCGACTCCAGCCACTTCCTGAGACTTAGAGACCGGCCCCCAGCTCCCAGCCTGCTCCCGATTGCCACTCTGGACCAGAGCCCGCCCCGGACTTCCCTTCTGGACCAGAGAGTAGGACAAGAGAACTCCCTTTTGGACAAAAGAGAGAGTCTTCCTGAATCTGTCAGCTCTTTCTGAAGCAAGTACACTGATAAGACGAAGAAAGAACCACAAGGAGATGGGCAGACGTCAAGGCAGAAGTACATACAGCAAAATGAAGAGCAATACAGCATCACCAGAACCTAGGCCGCCTCCAACATCTAGACCTGAACACCAAAAATTGGAAGAAGCAGAAGAAAGTAGCCTTATGAGTAACTTCATGAAGAAGGTAGAGGCTTGTGTAGAGGAAAAGACAAGGAAATTGGAAGAACGCTATAAACAACTAGAGGAAAGAGCAAACAAATTAGAAGAAAACAATAAAGCCCTCCAAGAAAAAAATAAATTCCTGGAAGAAAACATTAAAGTCCTGGAAGAAAACATTAAAGTCCTGGAAGAAAACAATAAAACACTGAAAGAAAATCATGAAAAAGCAATGAAACAAACAAAGGAAACAGGCCAAGAACTGAAAAAGGAAATTGAAAAAATAAAGAAGACACAAACAGAGGGAATGCTGGAAATAGAAACCCTGAGTAAAAGATCAGGAACTTCGGATGCAAGTATAACCAACAGAATGCAAGAGGTGGAAGAGAGGATTTCTGGCATTGAAGATACAGTAGAAGAAATAGTTTCATCAGTCGAAGGAAACACTAAAGCCAACAAAGTCATGAACCAAAATGTCCAAGAAATCTGGGACACCATGAAAAGACCAAACCTACGAATTATAGGGATAGAAGAAGGTGAAGAATACCAACTCAAAGGCACAGAAAATATATTCAACAAAATTATAGAAGAAAACTTTCCCAACTTAAAGAAGGAAATGCCTATGAAGATACAAGAAGCCTATAGAACACCAAATAGACTAGACCCCCAAAAAAAGTCCCCTCGACACATAATAATTAAACAACTAAATGTACAGAATAAAGAAAGAATATTAAGAGCAGCCAAGGAAAAAGGCCAAGTGACCTATAAAGGTAAACCCATCAGAATAACACCCGATTTCTCAATGGAGACTTTGAAAGCCAGAAGGACCTGGACAGATGTAATGCAGACACTAAGAAACCATGGATGTCAGCCCAGACTAATATACCCAGCAAAACTTTCAATCATCATAGACGGAAGGAACAAGACATTCGAAGACAAAGCCAGATTTAAACAATACCTATCCACAAACCCAGCCCTACAGAAAGCACTAGAAGGAAAATTCCAACCTAAGGAAGTCAGATACACACTCGAAAACACAGGCAATAGATAAAGCCACAACAGTAAACCCCAAAGAAGGGAAGTACACACACACTACCACCAAAAATGACAGGGATGAACAATCACTGGTCGTTAATATCCCTTAATATCAACGGACTTAATTCACCTATAAAAAGACATAGACTTACAGAATGGATACGAAAGCAGAACCCAACTTTCTGCTGCATACAAGAAACACATCTCAAATTCAAAGACAGACACTACCTAAGAATAAAAGGCTGGGAAAAGACTTTCCAATCAAATGGTCTTAAGAAACAAGCAGGGGTAGCCATACTGATATCCAACAAAATAGACTTCAAACTAAAATCAATCAAAAGAGATAAAGAAGGACATTACATATTCATCACAGGAAAGATCCACCAAGATGAAGTTTCAATTCTGAACATTTATGCCCCAAACACAAGGGCACCCACATATGTAAAAGAAACATTACTAAAACTTAAACCACATATAAAACCCCACACATTAATAGTGGGAGATCTCAACACCCCACTTTCACCACTGGACAGATCTCCCAAATCGAAACTTAACAGAGAAATAAAGGACTTAACTGATATCATGACCCAATTGGATCTAATAGATATCTACAGAACATTCCATCCTAACAAGAAAGAATATACATTCTTCTCAGCACCCCATGGAACTTTCTCTAAAATTGACCACATACTTGGCCACAAAGCATATCTCAACAGATACAAAACAATTAGAATAACCTCCTGTGTTCTATCAGACCACCATGGGTTAAAGTTAGATCTCAACAACAACAAAAACTACAGAAAACCTACTTTCTCATGGAAACTGAATAATGCTCAACTAAATCACCAATGGGTTAAGGAAGAAATAAAGAAAGAAATTAAAGACTTCCTAGAGATCAATGAAAATGAAGACACCACATACCAAAACTTATGGGACACAATGAAAGCAGTGCTAAGAGGGAAATTCATAGCACTAAATGCACACATAAAGAAGTTGGAGAAATCTCACACTAGTGACTTAATAGCACACCTGAAAGCTCTAGAACAAGAAGAAGCAAAGTCTCCCAGGAAGAATAGACGCCAGGAAATTATCAAAGTGAGAGGGGAAATTAATAAATTAGAAACTAAGAGAATAATACAAAAAATTAATGAAACAAAGAGTTGGTTCTTTGAGAAAATCAACAAGATAGACAAGCCCTTATCCAAACTAACCAAAAGACAGAGAGAGAATCCAAATCAACAAAATCAGAAATGAAAAGGGGGACATAACAACAGACATTGAGGAAATCCAGAGAATTATAAGGTCATATTTCAAAAACCTCTACTCCACAAAACTGGAAAACCTAAAAGAAATGGACATTTTTCTGGATAAGTACCACATACCTAAGTTAAATCAAGACCAGATAAACTATTTAAATAGCCCAATAACCCCTAAGGAAATAGAAACAGTCATTAAAAGTCTCCCAACCAAAAAAAGCCCAGGACCAGATGGTTTCAGCGCAGAATTCTACCAGATCTTCAAAGAAGAGTTAATACCAATACTCTCTAAATTGTTCCACATAATAGAAACAGAAGGAACATTACCAAACTCCTTTTATGAGGCTACAATTACCCTGATTCCTAAACCAAACAAGGATACAACAAAGAAAGAGAACTACAGACCGATCTCCCTCATGAACATTGATGCAAAAATACTCAATAAAATATTGGCAAACAGACTCCAAGAACACATCAGAACAATTATCCACCATGATCAAGTAGGCTTCATCCCAGGGATGCAAGGGTGGTTCAACATACGAAAGTCCATCAATGTAATACACCATATAAACAAACTCAAAGAAAAAAACCACATGATCATCTCACTAGATGCAGAAAAGGCATTTGACAAAATCCAGCACCCCTTCATGATAAAAGTCTTGGAGCGATCAGGAATACGGGGAACATACCTAAACATAATAAAGGCAATATATAGCAAACCAACAGCCAACATCAAATTAAATGGAGAGAAACTCAAAGCAATTCCACTAAAATCAGGAACGAGGCAAGGCTGTCCACTCTCCCCATACTTATTCAATATAGTACTTGAAGTTCTAGCCAGAGCAATAAGACAACATAAGGAGATTAAGGGGATACAAATTGGAAAGGAAGAAGTCAAGCTTTCCCTATTTGCAGATGACATGATAGTATACTTGAGTGACCCCAAAGATTCCACCCAGGAATTGATAAAGCTTATAAACACCTTCAGCAACATAGCAGGATACAAGATCAACTCAAAAAAATCAGTAGCCTTCCTATATACAATGGACAAAGAAGATGAGAAGGCAATTAGAGATACATCACCCTTTACAATAGCCAAAAATGACATAAAATACCTTGGGGTAACACTAACCAAGCAAGTGAAGGACCTATATGACAAGAACTTTAAGTCCCTGAAAAAAGAAATTGAAGAAGATGTCAGAAAATGGAAAGATCTCCCATGCTCATGGATAGGCAGGGTTAACATAGTAAAAATGGCAATCTTACCAAAAGCAATATACAGATTCAATGCAATCCCCATCAAAATACCAACACAATTCTTCACAGACCTGGAAAGAATAATACTCAACTTCATATGGAAAAACAAAAAACCCAGAATAGCTAAAAGAAACCTGTACAATAAAACAACTTCTGGAGGCATCACAATCCCTAACTTCAAGCTCTACTATAGAGCTACAGTAATAAAAACAGCTTGGTATTGGCATAAAAACCGACATGTGGACCAATGGAATCGAATTGAAGACCCTGACATTAACCCACACACCTATGGACATATAATTTTTGACAATAAAGCCAAAAGTGTACAATGGAAAAAAGAAAGCATCTTCAACAAATGGCGCTGGCATAACTGGATATCAACGTGTAGAAGGCTGCAAATAGATCCATATCTGTCACCGTGCACAAAACTTAAGTCCAAGTGGATCAAAGACCTCAACATAAATCCAGCTACTCTAAACCTGCTAGAAGAGAAAGTAGGAAGTAATCTTGAACGCATTGGCATAGGAGATCACTTCCTAAATATAACACCAGTAGCGCAGACACTGAGACAAACAATCAATCAATGGGACCTCCTGAAACTGAGAAGCTTTTGTAGAGCAAAGGATACGGTCAACAAGGCAAAGCGACAGCCTACTGAATGGGAAAAGATCTTCACCAACCCCACAGGTGACAGAGGACTGATATCCAGAATATATAAGGAACACAAGAAATTAGACATCAAAACGACCAACAGTCCAATTGAGAAATGGGCTTTAGAATTAAACAGAGAATTCTCAACAGAGGAAACCCAAATGGCTGAAAGACATTTAAGGAACTGCTCAACATCCCTAATCATCAGGGAAATGCAACTCAAAACAACTCTGAGATACCACCTTACGCCTGTCAGAATGGCTAAGATCAAAAACACTGAAGACACTTTATGCTGGAGAGGTTGTGGAGCTAGAGGAACTCTCCTCCACTGCTGGTGGGAATGCAAGCTTGTACAACCACTTTGGAAATCAATATGGCGCTTTCTTAGAAAATTGGGAATCAATCTCCCCAAGATCCAGCTATACCACTTTTGGGCATATACCCAAGAAATGCTCAATCATACCACAAGAGCACTTGCTCAGCTATGTTCATATCAGCATTGTTTGTAATAGCCAAAACCTGGAAACAACCTAGATGCCCTTCAACTGAAGAATGGATAAAGAAATTGTGGCACATATACACAATGGAATACTACTCAGCAGAGAAAAACAATGACATCATACGGTTTGCAGACAAATGGATGGATCTAGAAAAAATCATCCTGAGTGAGGTGACCCAGACTCAGAAAGACAAATATGGTATGTACCCACTCATAGGAAGATACTAGATGTGGAACAAGGATGACTGAACTGCTACTCACATCACCAGTGAGGCTACCTGGAAAACGGGACCCCAAAAAAGACATGGAGAAATGGATGAGATCTACATGAACAGCCTGGTCATGAGTGGGAACAATGAAGAGCGACGGTCGAGGGAAAGAGAGTGGGAGATCCTAGCTGGATCAAGAAAAGAGAGGGAGAACAACGAATAGGAGACCATGGTAAATGAAGACCACATGAGAAGGGAGGAAGCAGAGAGCTAGGGAGGCCCACGGAGATCCACAAAGATACTGCCAGAAAAGACTGCTGGCAATGGACGAGAGACGGCAGGAACTGACCTACTCCGGTGATGGGATGGCCAGACACCCTGTTAGTTGTGCCATAAACCCCATCCAAGGAAGGTCTGAGGAATCTGGATGCAGACATCCATGGCTGGGCCCCTGGTGGAGCACTGGGAGTCTAATTAGTGAGAAAGAAGAGGGTTTATATGAGCGAGAATTGTTGAAACCAGGGTTGGATAAAGCACAGGGACAAATAGCCAAACGAATGGAAGCACAGGATCTATGAACCAAAGGCTGAGGGGCCCCCAACTGCATCAGGCCCCCTGAACGGGTGAGACAGTCATTTGGCTTGATCTGTTTGGGAGGCAGCCGTGTGTTAGTGCCGGGTCCTGGGCTTGTTGCATGAGTTGACTGTTTGAATCGTGGGACATATGCAGGGACACTTGGCTCGGTCTGGGAGGGGGCACTGGTCCTGGCTGGACTGAGTCTACCAGGTCGATCCCGGTCCTCGGGGGAGACCTTGATCTGGAGGAGGTGGGAATGGGGGGTGGGATGGGGGAAGGGGGAAGGGGGGCGAGAGTGGGAGAACAGGGGAATCTGTGGCTATTATGTTGAAATAAATGATGTTGTAAAATAAAAAAAAAAAAATTAAAAAAAAAATTAATTTAATCATAATGAAAGGAACAGCATGCACAAAAACAATTAAAATCTTCATCAAAAATTGTATAAATAAATTTATATCTAGTCACACAACCAAAAACTACACATTAGCAAAAATCAAGAAATAGTAACTACATGTTACAATGTATCTAAGTTCTGAAGAGGAAGCTGGGGCTTAGGAGAGGACTCAGTGGGCAAAGCATTTGCTACATAAGAAGGACCTGGATTCAGATGCCCAGGACTCACAGTCGGTCAGGACTCAGTTTGGCTCCTCCTGCCTGATGATGACATTTGAGGCTTTTCAGTTATCGGGGACCTAAGTACAAATCTGTGTTACAGATCATCTTGGACACAAAGTGGCTAAAAGTTAGATTTGATGACCCTTTGTTGAGAAGTAAGCCTCTAAAAGGATGATATATTCTATAATAAAGGTGAGATTCTAGAAATTTAAAGTAAGCCAGGACTGTCAACACCCTCCTCTCATTCTGTAGCATGCCTCTGTCAGATCGCTTTCATGAAGAAGTGATCACAAATTGCAAGACCACCTGTCACCCACATAATAGTACACCTTTTACTTCTCAATTTTTCAGATTCACTTTACAAACATGGCAGCTTTTCTGACTAAGTACTTTATAGAATGACCAAGAACTGGGTATGAAGTCATGGGCTCCTGAGCAGCTGACTCAGTGTCTCTGAAGGCAGCAACATGCAGATGTTAGAGCTGAAGCTATCATGTCTGCTCTTACATGTCCTGAAAGCCATTCTCCTTATAAACCTTCAGGGTATTGTTTCATTTGAGTGACATTAAAGAGTGAGAGCTAGTGAAGCTCTTACTGGCTAGTGCATCCATCTCCTGCCCTCAACAGGGCTGTCCTTAAGGCTGTCTTTCTTTCAGGATGAGCTGGAGAAGAATGGGGTCTGAGCTACTGTACACTATGGGACAGTGCAGACCAGCCAACTTGTTAGCATTCCCCCTGAAGAGGAGAACATCCAGGTTGGTTCCAGATTTGGCTGTCATGGAAAAAGTAGCCATGCATTTTTAAAAAGATTATCCTCCAGATATGAGGCTGGAATTCCCTGTAGAATGTACATTAGGAGGGGGATATTAAATTGATAAGTGTTTATAGATTCTGTGGAAAATCTATTTCTAATTTGCCACTATACATGGCTGCTGAAAAATGAGAGTCTAGGTTTGATGTTTATCCCTATGGACACCTTTCAGACTGTAGAGGTGAAGAGGTAAGTGTGAGAGCATATGGGACAGTATTATAGGAAGAGCCTAGGTCAAGGACTGACACAAGAGCACAGGGGCAGTGTGATAGGAAGAGCCTAGGTCAAGGACTGACTCAAGAGCACAGGGGCAGTGTGATAGGAAGAGCCTAGGTCAAGGACTGACTCAAGAGCATGGGACCAGTGTGATAGGAAGAGCCTAGGTCAAGGGTTGACTCAAGAGCACAGGGGCAGTGTGACAGGAAGAGCCTAGGTCAAGGGCTGACTCAAGAGCACAGGACCAGTGTGACAGGAAGAGCCTAGGTCAAGGGCTAACTCAAGAGCACAGGACCAGTGTGACAGGAAGAGCCTAGGTCAAGGGCTGACTCAAGAGCACAGGGGCAGTGTGACAGGAAGAGCCTAGGTCAAGGGCTAACTCAAGAGCACAGGACCAGTGTGACAGGAAGAGCCTAGGTCAAGGGCTAACTCAAGAGCACAGGACCAGTGTGACAGGAAGAGCCTAGGTCAAGGGCTGACTCAAGAGCACAGGGGCAGTGTGATAGGAAGAGCCCAGGTCAAGGGCTGACTCAAGAGCACGGGACCAGTGTGATAGGAACAACTATGATCAGTGCCTGACACAGAAGCAAAACAGGTGTGATGCCAGCATCGCCATGTCTCAGGAAGCATAAATAAGAACAAAGCAGTGCTCAGACACCATTTGGTAAAATGTAAGTAACGAAGAGCTTATAAAGTCAGGCACATGCACAATAATGAAATGGAGCAATGGGTTGTATCAAACATGAGTGCTGGGCAGGGCACAGATAAAAAGTAAACAGTCCAAATACTATCTCCGCCATAAAGCTAAGGATGATTTTTAAATTATATCATTACATAGAGATCCTTTTGTTCTTAGAGTTTCACTGTGTAGCCCTGGCAGGCCCTGGACTCCCTGTAAAGATCAGGTTGGCTTTGAACTCACAGATTCTGTCTCCCAAGTGCTGGGATTAAAGACATGTACCACTATGCCCAGTTAGATTGATTTTTTTTTCTTAAAGGAAATGTGCATCAAAAATATGATATCAAAAAATCACACTGTAAGCCTGAGATACACAGTCACATGAAGCTATAAAGAAAAGTGTTAATATAATAGGATGATAGATAGCATTTCATCTAACTAAAGGTGAAGAGCAGTAATAACAAAACCAGCAAACAGCCAAATCTGGGTGCCTAAGACCAGAAGCCCATTAAACAGAATAGTAGTAATTTTAAGTAAGTGCTCGTCAAGTCTAGCCCAATGTCTTTGTTCCAACAAATGGACCATAGGGAAAATGGAATCATTATCTATTAATTTGTCATTTGGGGCAATATATTGTCCAGTTGGTGGATGTTATCCAAAAGTAAAATAAAATGCAGCTAGGAAATTACAGTTAACAAATCCCACTGTGAATCTCTGAAATAAAATTTATCTAAGTACAAAAACATCATTAAATCTTAGTTTAACAGCACTAGGATGTCTACTTCTAAAAAGAACAAAGAAATGCACAGGCTGAATCTCTCTCTGCCCTATGAAAAACAACACAGAACAATACAGTCATTTAAAAGATTCCAAAGACCCAGTGATACACACAAACCTACATCAACATAACACACAGTCATTTAAAAGATTCCAAAGACCCAATGATGCACACAACCTACGCCAACACAACAATCTTTCTTAGAAGTAATGCAGTCCAATCGGAAGGAGGGGAGAGCTCAGAGTTATGTAGGTCACCTCGACCAGCCTCTTTACTCACACCTAGGGAAGAGCTGCAGCTGGCCACCACAGCTGGCCTTAGTCACTGTCATTGAAACCTTGAGCAGTGAGACCAAGACACAGCAGCCACTCCAAACCTCAGGCAACCTACATGAATCCAGACACTCCCAGAGTCCTCACTTTGGCCTCTCATCAGAGGCACAAGTTTTTGGAGACAAGAAGTTCATCACAAGGAAGGTGTTGGGTACCATTCAATATATAAATGGACATGGCTTCATCAGTAGGAAGGACAGCAAGAAGCCGTATTTGTATTTGTCTATACAGAAGAATAGCTCTTTGAAGTGTTTGGGACAGAGATGCTGTGGGGTTGGAAGTTGTCAAAGGAGAAAAGGGACAGAGACAGCAAATGTTACAGGTCCTGGTGGAGTTCCATCTCAGTGTAGCAAGTACACAGCAGGCTCTCGCCATCACAGATGCCATCCATTCGCAGAACTCTTATTATGTACTGGATATGCACCTTCTTGTTCCTACATGTATGTATGTATGTATGTATGTATGTATGTATGTATGTATGTATGTGTGTGTGTATGTATGTATGTATAAGGTATTAATACTAAATAAATAGAAATCAGCTGCTTCTGCTAAAGCAAAACAGACGAATAGCTAGGTATTGTGACAGACAGGTTATAGTTAACATTTTAACTATATTTATCCCACAATGTCATGTCACATACATAGTATATATATTTTGGAATTTCAAGTTTGAAAGGAATAAAAGATCTATCTGTGGGGTGAATCAGATGTTGGAATTTATCAGAAATTTAAAAACTGTAGTGTAAATCATTATTTAACACAATGAATAATTAAGGCTGAATGTAAATTTTACCAGATATCTAGAAATTATAGTGAACCAAACAAAAAAAATGATAGTAGTGAAGATAGAACCAGAAATGAATAATTTATTTAATGGAATGAAAAACAGATTCGACACAGCAGATAAAATAATCAAATATCAAAATGCAAGTCAAGATCCTAAAATTGTTTATTTAAACTGAAACACTAGAAGAAAAAAACCAGAAAAAAATAATATGAAGACCTGTAGGGCACTGCCCCAAAGTCAGCAGACAAATGAACGAAGACCCTGGGGAGAGAAGAAAGAGATGCCGTGAATGGGAAGACAGGAGAGAACGAGGGTTCATTAAATTCCATCAGCAAACGACCCAGAAAACAAAGAAGTAACACCAGAAATGTTAAAAGTGGAAGGACAAGGAAACATGCATCATGTTAGCAGTGAGCACAGACTGCTGTGTTTGTATTAGACCCTGAACACTTCAAACAAAGCATACTGTTAGATATAAGGACATTCAATAGTGTTGAAAGGCCAACTCATTAGAAAACCTTAAATATCCATGTATCTAAGACACTAGTAAGCCTGTGAAGATTAACAAAACTACAGGGGAAAATAAAAAAATGTGCACTCTTATGTCAGTGATTGGTAGAAAACCAGATGGAAGGAGTCAGTGAGAATATAGGTCATGCAGCTGGAATTCCATGAAGTCTTTCTACATTGCTGGAATTGGTATAAGACAAGTGAAAGAGACAGTGGTGTGAAATAGGCAAGTCATCTTAGCCAAAACAAGGCGACAATGAAAGACATGTGCTGTCAGATTCCAAGGCTTGTTGCAGGTCTCACTTAATCAGGGTTCAGACATAACAGTAGCCAATAAGATCTGTGGAGCAGCAGAGACCAAAAACAGTCACACAGTGACAGCACTTTTATAATCCAAGAAATCAAATCATTTCAACAGGAAAATCATTGTCAGAAAGTGTTATTGCTAAAACTAGACATCAATCCTGAGAAGAAATCAAATTTGATCCTTGCATCATTCTATACATGAGAATTAATTTGATGCAGATCATAGACCTACATGAAAAAAAGATAAGGAGAGTAAAGCAACTGGGAGAAGAGATAAGGGTCTATCTTCTGACTCAGGGGAAAGTTACTAAGATAAGATGTCAAAACCATCTATAGCTTAGACTTCCTCATATTCTAACATATCCCATTACCAAAGCCATTTTAAGGAAATCAAGGTGCCATAGAGCACAGAAAATTATTTGTGATATAATATGTAACATGCATAATATAATATATAATAGAGGATTTCATAATTTAAATATATCTGACTAAGAACTTTTGTATGAAACTTTTGAAATGCTCACAAATCACTCATGAAAGGTGAACAACCCAATACAAATGGGCAAAACATTATAATTATAATTAAATATACTCACATTGAGTATATTTAAGATACATCAATATGTCAGGAAGTAAATTCATGTAAAAGAGTGATGATGTAACCTCACAGACTGTCTAAATTTTTGAAAATGACATCACCAATATTGGCATGGATGTGCAGTAGCTCAGTAGCTCACACTCAGGTGGCAGTATTAAACAACACAGAGATCTTAACAACAGCAACGTTCTTTAAAGTTACACACAGGTATGACTCAGGAATGATTTCATTTCAAGACATTTACACAGAAGAAGCAAAAATAAGCACCTCTAGGAATGTTCACAAGTAGCCTTATCTGCAGAAGCTGAGCCCTTGGAGCCTTCCTCACATCGCTGCGAGAACTGACTGATTATGACACATTAATACAGTTAAATGCCATCCACCAATAGAAATACTTCTTGTACAAGGCATGATGTGGCAAAAAATAAAAAAAAAAACCCTCAAGGCCATTCTTCAATGAAAGGGTGTAGGTATAAGAATGCACATTGTGTACATTTACGTAAGTAGAAAGATGAATGACATTGGCCTGGGGAAAAGGGTTAAAACACAGCTGGAACTTATGGAAGAGATTTCAGGGGTGATGGCAGCAGTATGTCCTGTTCTGAGGTCTGCCTATATGGTGTTTTGTCTGTGGTTGGGAGTGTAGAACTCAGGACTCTACACAGGGTCCATGCTTTGTTATTTATAAATTGACTTCAATAGAATATGTAACTACACAACCCTAACTTAGTCTGCTCATCTTGCCATTGCAGACATCTCAACAATTGAAAACCAAAATTGTATTTCCCCTAAGGCATCAGAACCTGAGAGTCTGTGACCTCATTTAACTATATTTCCATAAAGGTTCATCTCCAAATATGTTTGGAGTGAGAGTTTCAATATATAAATTGGGGGATATATGCAAACATTTCATATCAATTATTATAAGGAATGTTTTCTTTTGAAAATATTTATATTTGTCACTGGGAAGTTCTTTTTGCTTTGTTGCATTTTTTTCTAAAGCCATGTTTATACACAGAAGAATCAAGGAATTTTACACCTGGAAATGTCCCCAGGCTGAACTATGATAAGTCATTTATGTTTTGAAGTAATTGTCCCAATGCAAAGTAGGCAACGATTAGCATCTAGGAAAGTAACAGCAGTCCAATTAGGAAGCTGTGAGCAGCTGCAAAGATTTGTAGAAATCATTTCACGAAAGAGTATTTTAAGGCAAAACAAGCCAACCACCAACTGCATTAAATGATCATTTTTCTTTTGAGAAATACAGAAAAATGGCATGTCTATAATGAAAAATAATGACTTAATCAGATGGTGTATTGAAAAGGTTCAGAAAAATAATTCTATGGGAAGAATGTTTGGGAAGAAAAATTAATCTGAAGATATGAACAGGCTGTTCCCTGCTCCTAAAATAGATCTCAATTTGAGGAGGAAAATGGCCTCCGTTTCCTGTACTGTATCTAAGATATTCAGGTCACACACTGCAAAGCTGAAAATATCAAAAAGGATCTTGGCACCTGACCTTTAATACTTCCCCCAAGACATATTTTTATTTTCCTTCCTGCCAGTGGCCAGCAAAAATAAAGACCCCCTCATATAGCTCTGATGCAACCAATGATATGGAATGAACGCAGGCACAAGTGTGGAAAGAGCATTGCTCCTAGCTGTTGGGTGTTTGTTTGTGCATGCATTGGCCATAAGAAACCAGCATCAAAGGCAAGAAGGTTGTTGCTTCAGGGTTCAAAAGCAGCAGTGATGTTTAGTCCTCCTCTGTTACTCTATGGCCTAGCATCAGTGAGGTGTGTTTATTTTCCCTTCTGACTTTACCTGACTCTTAGAACCCATTTGTGTTCATAAGAAGTTGCTTCTAGCTTTTTCCTCTTATAACAAATTCAATTTGGAGATCAGACATCTCTCTGATATTGCTTTTCTGAAAATAAAGGTGAGACCTAGGAATGAGAAGATAAATTTTACTATAGAGTTGTTTAAAACACATTTCCAGATATTCAAGAGGGAATATTTCATGGGAAAAGAATGAAATCAGTGTTTTTTCCATGACACTTGAATAGGCTTATTCAATTTCTTTGTGACGATGATTTACTTATTCTGTAAACAAACAGTATGAAGAAGTAGTATGTTGTCATAGTGTTTGAGCCTTTGTAGGCCCCAGTATATAGGAATGTATAGAAGTAACTGTGAGGAAATTCACAGTTTATTATGCATATAGAAGCTTCCAGACAGTCCATGTAAACTCTCCAACGCTGCCCACTTAGTGCATATCTCCCAGGATCCCATCTGCATCCTTGTTTGCATCTCCCAGACAGTCTGGAAGTGTCAGGAGTTAATGAACCTTCAAGCAGCCTTCCACCAATGACAGTCTTGGCATTAACAGTGCCCTCCAAGCAGCGAAGCAGGAAAACATTTACATGAGCTCCATATCATTGGCCCAAGGAAGGCCATGCCGATATGGGCGCTGCCTTTGTCCCGTCTCCATCCTCACTTCCTTCCCCATTGTCTGGGGTAGCTTCCCTAACAGGCTGGGCATTCTTTAATTGCTCTCTCTGGTTTGCATCTGGGGACTACGGTGTTCTGAAACCACCGCTCATTACTCTGCAATTGTTTAGAGACGTCCTTGTCAGGAATGATCAATCAGTTCTTCTTTGCTTTAGCTATGACACAGACACTTAGAAAGACTGAGTCCAAATCCTTAACCCAAAAGGGAAGATTGTAACAGGTCTGTGAGAGGGTAGATTTCATACAATCTTGTCGTGTTGTGCACAAATAACCATTGCATTACTCCACCTCAACATTGCCACCTGTCGGTGCTTTGGGAGTCCACTGAGATAGAGAACAGCTCTGCTGATCATGCCTGGGCACCTGTGGCCTTCTGTGCTGGCATTCTAAGGGAAGGAAGGAAATAAGGTTGCTCTGAATAAAGCAACCTTCCTGCTTTGACTCTGGTACTGTATCTTTGACCATACCTGTTTTTTAGCTCGCAACCTTGAGATTTTCTGTGTCCATTTTTTTTATATAAATCTGAAAAATGTCTACAAATTATCAGAAAGGTGTAAGACAAAGCAGTTTGCAGAAGGAAATTGTAGTAACGCTGTCTAAGTGCACCATGTGCGGTGTTTCAGAGGACTTAGTTCCCTTCAGTTCTAGCTTCATAAAGTCACTGGAAGAAGCCATAGAGTGTGCTATGAGAAATAACCCAAGGTAACTACTATATAGAAAAAGCTTCTAAATAGGGTTTGCCAATTACCAACACTGATAAAGTATGCCAGAAAGTATTCAGTTGGGCATAATCTTAGCATCTTCCTTCTGCTGCCGGTGCCTGAACTGTAGAAAGGAAAATGCTGCTTCCCACTTAGAGTCTTAGAGTGAAAGCAAAATCCAATTATTTTAGTGCACCATCCAATTACAGAGTAATGTGGCATTTAACATCAGTGAGAGGGAGAGCCATAGAGGTAGGGAGGGGTGGGAGAGGGAAGGAGAGGGAGAAAGGTAGGGAGAGAGGGAGAGAGCTTACAATTCACAGGGAAATAGTCTTAATAAATGTTTATGGAAGGTGCAGTGCAGAGAAGGTTGCCATGATCCCAGGTCCTAGCATATGGAAACTTTAAATGACAATTTAGCAAGAGGCTGATGTAAGTGGCTGGCACTCCTGGCTTCTTTCAAGAAACTCACGAGGCATTGGGTTTCCTGATCAGCTGCTGCATGGCCATTGAAAAGACCAGTGGAAGAGCCTGCACCAGAGGTGGATTCTCAGCATTGCTGAGACCTTCGGGAAACTTACCTCCTCTGAGGAGAACACAGCAACACCTGTCTGACAGATGTTCATGTCTGAGGAAGAGTTCAAAGTGCTCAGCACTTGCCTATGCAACATCTACACCTATCGGAGACTGAACGGTAGCTAAAGCTTGTGGCACAGAGTACAATTAGAAAATATTCATTCCTAACAGTAAAATGACTCCTTACTGAAAATATTTCTTTCTAGGAGGAAAATTAAAATACTTTTAAATTAAATTTCTTGTTTTTATGTGTTCCATTTGAATTTCAAAACCAGACTTTCAGAATGGTCCAGCCCTCCCATTCATTTTCAGCCCTTAAATTAATTAACCACTGATGCATTGAAACAAGCACCAGTTCATGGATGGTGGTCCATACATCCTGCAGAAAATGTGTTCACTATTGCTGCTTGACAGTTAAACCCTCTGGTGGCTTCCCACTGCCTTGACAACAAAATCCGGACTCCACCAAACCCAGGAGTATAACTTGGCTCTCTAATGGGGATGACTTGCCTAACAGGGTTGGCATTCTTGAATATCTCTCTGGTCTGCATCTGTCCCTGCTGGTCATGGCATGTATCTTGTGCCTCCTTCACTCAAATGCTGCCACAGTCAGAATTCTAAGGAACCCTGAGGGTGACAGTCATCTCTTGACAAGTTACACAGCACAGATGGATGACCACAAAGTCACTCTGCAGTTGTGCACATAGAATTTTGTCTTGGTCCACCCACTTCTCTTCCGTGTGTGTACATTTGTTGTTTTAACAACAAAATAGTTCATAGAAAGTTTTAAAAATGCAAAATTCAAATTAGAGAGCTACAATCTGCTGCTGATCTATAATTAAACTGCATTGTTACTAGAAAAATTTAAATGCCTTAAGATTTGATTAAGTACACAATAGAGTCAAATTTTATAAATTTAAAAAATATGATTAAGTAGAATGGTATTCATCCAATGTTGATGACTGAGTTTCACATACTTGCGCTTATTAAGACAATTTTGTTGAGTAACCACACTCTGTTTAATTATTACTCATTCTGCCCCCATTTTTAATTCATCTATTTATTTTACATCCTGGCTGCAGCCTCCCCAACACAACCTCCCCTCCCAACTCCTCTCCTCCATTCCCCTTCCTATCCCCATCCCCTCCTCTCCCATCTCCATCCATGAAAGCATTCTGCCCTTTTAAAAACACATTTTTCATCTTCAAGGTTTGACTTTCTGACTTTCAAGTTGAGAGACAGAGATAGAAGCAGAGACCGAGACAGAGATGGAGAGAAGAAAGAAAGGAGAGAAGATGTCTTTGGAGAAACAAAGTTAGGAAAATAAAGTGAGTGGCCCCAGAATCTCTACTCGCAAGTAACACTAAACACTTGGCTTGATGTGGAATGAGTGGCCCCAGTTAAAGTCGGGTGACTACCGTGATAGAAATATTGTTACCTGAGAGTCTCAGGAGATTTCACAGAAGATAAAGCAGGAAGACTGTGAGAGCCAGAAGGGTAATTACTGGAGTTGGAGAGACATACCTAATTGAAACATCTAGGTTATAAAACCTCAGACTCATTTAAAGACTTACCTTTGAAGACAGTCTTTGGGACATCCTACTACAAAAAGTTGCCAAGGGAAGTGCTTTACATTGTTCCACTACGTAGGCACACAGAGACCAGTACACATATAATCTGAAGAGGGCTAGCTACTGCTCAAGATGGCAGCAGAATCCAACAGTATCCATGTGGTATTGGTTTGGGGACATATAGAATGTGAGTTATGAAATCAGTGTTGCAAAGCAAATTCCAGAAGACCAGATATGTGTATCAGAGTCACTTTCCCTACAAGTAGCTCCTGGCAGGGAAATGCAAGGTGTCTATGGCTGAAACTTAAATCACAATGGAAACTCCAAAGCACTTGATACCAAGAATGTGGAAAACTGTGGCTGGAGAAAGGACTCAGCAGTTAAGAGCAGCACTGGCAGTTCTTCCAGAGGATCCAGGTTCAATTCCCAGCACCCAGATGGCAGTTCACAACTGTCTGAAACAAATATACACATTAAAAAAAAAGAATATAGAAAATCTTTCTAGGAAAGCTGTAGACAGCAAGTACACTCAAACTAAGAAAGAGACTGTGTGAGCTGCAAATGGAAGTATCATAGGGGTGGGGATACTTAGATATATTGGAACTCAGAAAAGGCCATTGTGGGCCCCCAGTGTTAGAAATGGAGCTACTTTAACAGTTGTCTTGCTGCGTTTCAGTCTTGCTTTGCTCTTATTGCCCTCTTCTACTTTTGCATTCCTCCCTTTTGGTATAGAAACACTCATTCTGTGATTTTGTGTCCTGATAATGTATATTATCTTTTATTTTATAGGCACTCATAATTAAAAGATTGTGTGAGTTTCAGTAAGACTTAAACTTTTGGACAATGTTGGAACTGTAAAATGATGGGGATTTTTGAGATTACATTGAATGAAGTTTGAACTATGAAATGAACAAATGCCTGCTGTGGGATGTCTTTCCACATTGTGGAACGTTGTGAATATATGTTGCTCTAATTGGTTGATAAATAAAGCCATTTGGCATATGGCAAGACAGAAAATTCAAGCAGATAGACAGGAAGAAGAAGAGAGAGAGAGCAGTCACCAGCTATTTCCAGGAGAAGCAAGATGTGAAAGTACTGGTAAGCCACAGTCATGTGGCAACTTATAGATTAATAGAAATGGGTTAAGTTATAGGAGCTAGTTAGCAAGAAGCCTGAGCCATTAGGTCATACAGTTTGTAAGTACAATAAGCCTCTATGTGTTTACTTGTCCAAGCAGGTGCAGGATGGGCAGGGCACAGGAAAACTTCTGACCACATTTGGCACTCACCATTGGGCATTAATCCACATAGAACTAAAAAACCTTAAAGATTCTGAATGGAGCCACACTGGGCTTTCTAGTCTCACAGTCTCATGCCAATAGCAGTGTAGAAACTCTTCTCCAAACAGCTGCCTATGAGATGGAGCCTGACTCAGCTACCATAAGCTAAGCAACATGATGGGTTCCAGCCACAATACACAGTGGTGTCTCCAAGCTGAACAGCACACTGTGTGGTGGATTTAGATTTTGCTAGTACAGACAAAGAAAGAAAGGTTTCTGGGCTACACACTGCTGGATGGAGGCATGGACCCACTGCATCCCAGAGTCAGCAGAGAACTAACTACCTTTGCCATGTAGAAAATCTGAAATGGGTGGAGTCAGCAGTCAAGGCTGTTGTTTCACTCCTAAACATGCAGTTAGCAGTTCAAAATCTCTCCTAGTCAGAAAAGGATTATACATTCACAATAAGGCATATTTCAGATGTAATAAACCTCTAAATAGTTTACATTATGTGTAAAAATGTACACAGGCTTGGAAGAGAGAGAAAATGAATATAGGCAGTTATATAAAGAAATAAATAATTTTTAAAAATATAGTCTTTAAAGAGACAATAAGAATAATATAAAAGTTAAGCAATGTAAAGATGGTAATTATACAAAGAATCTGGATAGTGCATATTATTATATTGTGTTTGGGATTTTTAACTGGAGAGAGACATTTGATTATAAAGGCTGCTAAGTTAAACCAAGATATCTTGGCTTCAAAATTTAGATCTAAGGATATGCTGCTTTGGAAAGGAGGCTCTACTTTTGCTTCCACAGGAAACAAGAGGCTATGGATTTGTTTCAGGTTAACAGGATCAGATTTGATCAAGCCAGATCTCCTGGACCTTAACAGATGATACCTATCAACAAAGGTTATAGCTGCTATTCCCAGGACTTGACCATTTTCTCAAATTTTCTCAGGATCCACATAAGACTACCAGTGCCCCTATATCAGCAGGAAGTAGCCTAGAACACTATGCCCACATTCCCAAAAAATGGATTATGGATGTTTGTATTTGTTTAGGTTGTTGGTTAAAAAATATTATTGGTCATAGTTAATCTTTTTCTAAAAGAAGAAAAAGAGATATGATATAGAAATATAGGATATAGATATGACAGGAAAAGGTTGTTGATCTTTAAAAGTAGATTCAGTAATCTACCCTTTTATCCTATCTATATATGAGATATAGATCAATATTAATATTAAAAGCCTTTGTGGGTGAGCTGTGGAAAGTTGGAATTCAAATGGGAACTGTCCTCCACCCCAGAGACTCATGCTTTGAGTGCTTGTTCTGCAGCTGGTGGTACCTTCTGGGAGGGTTTAGAACCTTTAGGAAGCATGGCCTCCATGATGGAAATGAGACACTGGAGGTGTGTCTTTGCATGTTCTAGTTTGGCTCTTGCTTCAACCCTACTTTCCATTGTGTACTAACCTTTCCCACACACTTCTGACCCCATGAAACAAACCACTCTACCATAAACCCTTAAATACTGATCACAATGATATGACAGTAACATGATAGGACAGCATTCTGGTTTTGTTGGCTTCTACATATCCACAAATGACCCAGGATTGAAGCAGCAGCTTCTGGAACATCTGCTTTGAAAAAAAGAGGAATAGAATATGACCCCCCTGTGAGATCATAGACTCATAGGAGCCACACACTGTTTGCTAAAATTAAAATGTCCTTGGAGTTACAGATACAGCTCAGTGGTTTAAAGACTTGCTGCTCTTTCAGAGAATGGGAGCTTAGTTTCCAGCACCCATATCAGGTGGCTCACATCTCCCTGTAACCCCAGCTCTAGGGGATATGTTGTGGTCTTCTGGCCTCTTGGGCATCTGCAAATATCCCCCCACCCACACATATATACATAGTTAAATGGTGAAAATGAGCCTCTAATAATAAAGTAAATGGCCTTATCTCTGAGATCCACCTATAAGATCAGTAATGGTTCCCATGAGAAGCATCTGGGTTTCTCCTCTTTGAAGATTAGCATACTCCATCTTGGGCCTAGAAGCTTTTCATCACTTTACTCCATTATGAT
The DNA here is from genome assembly GCF_004664715.2 of Peromyscus leucopus. NCBI lineage: Eukaryota > Metazoa > Chordata > Mammalia > Rodentia > Cricetidae > Peromyscus > Peromyscus leucopus. The sequence goes on along the minus strand of NC_051070.1, from coordinate 92,517,105 downwards.
GCTTTTTAAAGACAATGCCTCCTTCACCCAGGTAGATTAGCTACCTTGAGAAACAAATTAAGAACATTATATAGCCCACTGTAATGAGGCATTGGAAATTTCACAGATTTTTCTCTGTGTACCCTTTATATATTCTAGACTGTAAATGAGATAAATATGCTGTTAAGTTGATCTGCATGGGATTTTAAAAGAATGGAAACATCATGCAAAATAATAAGAAAGGAAAAGAGACTTGATAGAGGCAACAACAAGCTTAGGAGATCGATGAGACAAAGCCTGTAGGTTTTACTAAAAATTTTTATAATTAAGAAATTATGCTCAAAATTTAAAGATAACAAAGAAGCTATTAAATTATTTTTAAAATTAAAGATAATCAGTGGCATAAAAGAGAACAAACGAGTTTCTATTTCATAAGAGATAGGAAAGAAGAGCTAGAGATGGGTTGGTGGTTAATGTGCTTGCTGCTCCTCTACAGGACACAGTTCAGTTCCCAGCACATACATCAGGTGGTGAAAGACCCTAACCCTTCAGGCTTACACCCCCAAGCCCCAGGAAATGAGAAACTAAAAATCTAGTTCCAAGGGCAAGCTGACTCAGCCATTGTTCAACCACCCCTGCCACAATGTAACAATGTAAAAAGATTTCTGTTAAGAGATGCCCTCAACTGTGACTGGGATAGTTGCAGGTGTTGTAGGAAGGACCACTGTGACCTTTGTGCAAACTCCACTCCCGCCCTGATACCCCCCTTGAGGTTTCAGGAAGAATGTACATGCAGATGTGACTGTACCCACTCTGTGATCAGACCATGATTATATGAAATGAAATTGTATGGGAATTGTAATCTTATGGCTTTTGTGGGTTTTTCCTTTAAAAGCACCCATGTGGCTGCAGTAAGATGCAGCTCTTGCTCTTAGGAGCAGAGTTTGCCCTTCTATATAGAAGCTTCAATAAAATCCTCGTGCTGTTGCATCAACGGGACTGGAGTCTGGGTTCTTGGGGCTCCCACTTGAGACCCTAAACTTTGGGGTCCAACAGTGGCTCACAACCACTTGTAACATCAGCTCTACAGTGATGATGCCCTCTTCCAGCCTCCATGGGCACTGCATGCATGTGGCATGAACTCCCATAAACACACATATATACATACATATAAGTACAATTTATAAAAATGTATTTGTGTGGTCTTCCACCCCATTAGAGGCCAGGCCAGCTTCCTGAAAACCAAATAAGCCCAAACCCCCACCCCCACCTCCACCTCCACCTCCACCCACCTCACCCAGCATAACTCCAACTGCACCTCTCCTTGCCACTACTACACCTCTGCCCACACCTCTAGGGAAGCCCTCTACCCCATCAGAGGTCAGGCCAGCATCCCGAACCCCAGACTGTATCAGGCTTTTTGTACCACCAGCCCCCATATCAAGACACAGAGACTTCTTAATAGTTATGAATGTTTGGCCTTATCTTAGCTCTAAATTCTTATTAGATCTTATAACTTAAATTATCCTGCTTCTCTTTGTCTACATTTTGCCTCAGGGGTTTTTGCTTTCCTTTCTTTCTGTAGGTACCAGTTTCTGCTTCTTGTGTCTGTCTGTCTGGCAGATGCCTGGCTTCTGGTCCTGGTGTATCCCTCTCTTTCTCTCTTGTTCTCTTCTCACTCTCTTTTCCCCCACGCCTAGATTCCTCCTCCTCCTTATTCTCTTTGTCTGCCAGTCCCACCTATCCCTCTCTTGCCTAGATATTGACCATTCAGCTTCTTATTAGATGAATCAGGTTCCTTAGGCAGGTGAATGCAACACATCCTTATATAATTAAACAAATGCAGCACAAACAAATGTAGCACACCTTCACATAGTTAATGTAATATCCCACAGTGTAAAAAGTAACACATTTTTGCCTAGGTAAAATAATATTCCACAACACCAGACACTAGGCCAACTACCTGAAAACGAGGCAGAAGCCTCCTACCCCACCAGAAGGCAAGCCAGCCTCTAAACCCAAGTGAACCCCTGGCCAGATCAGATGCCATGCAAATATATAACCAGAACTTTAGCCCCAAACCTGAGCAGCAACTCTTTGATGAACTAGAGGCCTTCCAGATGGTCAGAAGTGGAGCCCCAAGGCAGGTGGAGACCCTCTACTCAAGCACAGGCCACAGGATCCAGAAGACCGGAGAGGAAACAGAAACTAAGGAAGAAAACACCCATCAAATAAAGACAAATCTAGAAACTGGCGCCTATACCTATAATCACTCCAAATCCAGATGCCTAAACATAAGTGTAAGAACACAAACAAAAACAGACAGGGAAATCTGTAACTACCAGAGCCCAGCCACCACACTGCAGCAATCCCTAAATATTCCAACATAGCTGAAGCACAAGAAAATTATCTTAAACCCAACTTTATGATGATACAGTGAGTCCTTAAAGAAGAAATGAGTGAATCCCTTAAAGAAATCTAGGAAAGAACAATAAAGAAAACTGGAGGAAGTAAAAATCTCTTAAAGACTGTTAAGAAAATCTAGAAAAAACCCAAACAGTTGAAGGAAACAAGTAAAGTTGTTCAAGACCTGAAATGGAAATAAAAGCAATAAAAAAAGCCACAAACTGAGGTAATTCAATAAATGGAAAATCTAGGTAAGCAAACAGGAGCTACAGATGCAACCAACAGAATACAAGAGATGGAAGAAAGAATCTCAGGTATTGAAGACACAATACAAGAAATAGATACACTGGTCAAATAAAATGTTCAACTAAAAAAAAATCCTGACACAAAACATCCAGGAAATGGAGGATGTTATGAAAATACCAAAGCTAAGAATAATAGGAATAGAAATAGGAATAGAAGAAGGAGAAGAAACCCAGATCTAAGGCCGAGAAAATATTTTTAACAAAATCATAGGAGAAAAATTTTCCAATCTAAAGAAGCACATGGCTATAAAGGTACAAAAGCTTACAGAAGACCAAATAGATTGGATCTAAAAAGAAAGTCCTCTTGCCACATCTTAATAAAAACACAAAACACATAAAACAAAGAAACAATATTAAAAGCTAAAAAAGAAAAAGACGAAGTAACATATAAAGGCAGACCTATTAGAATTACACCAGACTTTTCAATGGAGAATCTAAAAGCCAGAAAAGCCTGGACAGATGTCCTGCAGACTCTAAGAGACCACAGATGCCACCCCAGACTATTTTATCCAGCAAAACTTTCAATCATTATAGATGGAGAAAATATTACATGATAAAGCCAAATTTAAATTTATCTATCTACAAATTCAACCCTACAGAAGATACTAAAGGAAAACTCCAATCCAAGGAGGTTAATTACTTCCACAGAAAAACACAAGCAATAAAAAAAACCTCACACCAGCATAACCCAAAGAAGGAAACATACACACAAACACACATGTGTTCATGTGTCCATGCACACACAAACATGTATACACATCCACACTATCAACATCAACAACCACAAGAATATAACAGGAATTAACAATAATTGGTCATTGATATCTCTCAATATCAATGGACTCAATTCTCCAACAAAAAGACACAGGCTAACAGAATGAATGTAAAAATAAGGTTCATCTTTCTGCTGCACCCAAGAAACACACCTCAACATCAAAAATAGACATTATTTCACAGTAAAGGGTTAGAAAAAGATTTTTCAAGCAAATGGCTCCAAAAACCAAACTGATGTAGCTATCCTAATATCTAACAAAACAGATTTCAAATGGAAGTTAATCAAAAGAGATGAAGGACAATACTCATCAAAAGAAAAATACCCCAAGATGACATCTCAACATCAATATCTGTGCCCCAAACACAAGGGCACCCCCATTTGTAAAAGAAACATTACTAAAGCTTAAATCACCCATGCAACCCCACAAATTAATAGTGGAAGTTTTCAATATCCCAATTTCACAAATGGACAGATCGTCTGGACAAAAACTAAACAGAGAAATACTGGAGCAAATGGATTTTATGACTCAAAAAGACCTAAAAGATATCTATAGAACATGTCACTTAAACACAAAAGAATATACCTTTTTCTCGGCACCTCATGGAAGCTTCTCCAAAACTGACCACATACTCAGTCACAAAACAAGTCTCAACAGATACAAGAAAGTTGAAATAACACCCTGCATCCTTATCAGACTACTATGGATTGAAGCTGGATTTCAACAACAGAAAGCCTACAAACTCATGGAAACTGAACAACTCCCTACTGTACTACCACTGGGTCAAGGAAGAACTAAAGAAAGAAATTAGAGACTTCCTAGAATTCAACAAAAACAAATGCATAACATACCCAAATTTATGTTGGGACACAATGAAAGCAGTGCTAACAGGAAAGTTCATAGCATTAAGCACCTTCATAAAATTTTTGGAAAGATCTCATACTATCAAGTTAACAAGATACATGAAAGCTCTAGAACAAAAAGAAGCAAGCAGATCCAAGAGGAGTAGAAGACAGGAAATAGTCAAACATAGGGTTGAATTTAACAAATTAGAAACAAAACTATATAAAAAAATCAATGAAACAAAGAGTTGGTTCTTTGATAAAAATCAACGAGATTGACAAACCCATATCCAAACTAACTAAAAGGCAGAGAGAGAGCATCCAAATTAACAAAACCAGAAGTGAAGGGGGGTTTATAACAATAGACACTGAGGAAATCAAGAGAATCATTAGGTCATACATCCAAAACTGGCACTCCACAAACATGGAAAATCTAAAAGAAACGGACAAATTCCTTGGTACATATCATATGCCAAAGTTAAACCAAGACTAGATAAACAATTTAAGTAGACCTATAACCTCTAAGTAAATAGAAGCAGTCATTAAAAATTTACCAAGCAAAAAAGTCCTGGGCCAGATGGTTTCAGCACAGAGTTCTACCAGAATTTCAAGGAATTGCTAATATCAATACTCCTCAAATTGTTCCACACAATAGAAACAGAAGGGACATTGCCATTCTTTTTATGAGGCCATAGTTACCCTCATACCCAAACCACAAAAAGACTCAAAAAAGAAGGGAATTACAGACCAATCTCCCTCATGAACATAGATGCATAAATTCTCAACAAAATACTTTATAAATCAAATCCAAGAACACATCAAAAAGATCACCCACCATGATTAAGTAGGCTTCATCCCAGAGATGTAGGAATGGTTGAACATAAAATAAATCTGTTAATGTAATCTACCATATAAACAAATTGAAAGAAAAAAAATCATATGATCATTTCATTAGATGCTAAAAATGTCTTTGACAAAATCCAATACCATTTCATGGTAAAAGTCTTAAAGAGATCAGGGATATAAGGAACATATGTAGACATAATAAAAACAATATACAGCAAGATAACAGCCAACATCAAATTAAATGGAGAGAAACTCAAAGCCATTCCATTAAAATCAGGAACAAGTCAAGGCTGTCCACTCTCTCCATATCTATTCAATATAATACTTGAAATTTTAGCTAGTGCAATAATACAACAAAAGGAGATCAAGACGATACAAATTGGAAAGGAGAAAGTCTAAGTATCATTATTCACAAATGATATGATAGAATAAATAAGTTACCTCCCAAAATTCTACCAGGGAACTCCCACATCTGATTAACACCTTCAGCAATGTGGCTGGATACAAGAGTAACTAAAAAGTCAGTAGCACTCTTATATACAAACAATAAACAGGCTGAGAAAGAAATCAAGGGGAAAATACCTGTCACAATAGCCACAAAAAACATAAAATATCTTGGGGTAACTCTAGCTAAGTAAGTGAAAGACCTGTATATTGTGGGGATTAACAAGGCAAGTCCATGTAGTTAAAAAGGAGGTTTATTTTGGGGTAATTTACAGCTAGTAAAGGGGTCAGTTACAGAATCCGGGTGAGGTGAGGTGTAGTCCAGCAGGGTTCTCTGGAGAACTCTGATGGGTCTGCCATCCAGCATCCAAAATCACCAGCAATCAAGATGGCCGGCACATCTGGATCTTGGGTCTTCAGGGCTCCTGTCTCAGCCCCGCCCCAGGGCAGGTCATAGGTAAGTGTGGCAGTTACCAGAAGCCTCACTAGGAGTAGTACTTCCAGGTCAAAGCTGGAACAGCTACCCACTACACCTGTATGACAAGAGCTTCAAGTCTTTGAAGAAAGAAATTGGAGAAGATATCAGAAGATGGAAAGATCTCTCATGTTCATGGATCAGAAGGGTTAACACAGTCTATCCTACCAAAAGCAATCTACAGATTCAATGCAATCTCTATCAAAATTCCATCACAATTCTTTAGAGATATTGAAAAAATAATATTCAACTTCATATGGATAAACAAAAAACTCAGGATAGCTAAAACAATCCTGTACAATAAAAGAACTTCTGGAGTTATCACCATCCTTGATCTCAATCTCTACAACAGAGCTCTAGTAATAAAAACAGAGCATGGTACTGGCATACAAACACATAGGTGGATCAATGGGATCAAATCAAAGACCCAGACATAGACATAAATTGGTACACCTATGGACACCTGATTTCCGACAAAGAAGCTGAATAAAACTTATACCCAAGTTGATCAAAGTCTTCAACATAAATCCAGATACACTGAACCTGATAGAAGAGAAAATAGGGAATTGCCTTGAAAGCATTGACACAGGAAAAACCTTCCAGAATAGAACACCAATGGTGCAGATGCTATGATTGACAATTAATAAATTGACCTCCTGAAACTGAAAAGCTTCTATAAGTCAAAGGACATGCTTAGGACAAAACAGCCTAGAGAACAGGAAAAGACCTTCATCAAACCCATATCTGACAGAGAACTAATTTCCAAAATACATACAGATCTCAAAAAACTAGACATCAAAAAAACAAATAATCAAATTTAAAAATGAGATGCAGAGCTAAACAGAGTTCTCAACAGAAGAGTCTCAACTAGCTAAGAAACGATTAAAGAAATGTTCAATATCCTTAGCTATCAGGGAAATGCAAATAAAAACAATTCTGAGATTCCACCTTATATCTGCAGAATGGCTAAGATCAATAACACAAGGGACAGCTCATGCTGGAAAGGATGTGGAGCAAGGAGAACACTCCTCCTAGTGAGAGTGAAAATTTGTACAGCCACTTTGGAAATCAATACAGTGGTTTCTTAGAAAACAGGGAATTGTTCTACCTCAAGATCCAACTATACCACTCTTGGGCATATACTCCAAGGATGCTCATTTGTACCATAAGGACATTTGCTCAACTATGTTCATAGTTTATTTGTAATAGCCAGAACCTGGAAACAACCTAGATGTCCCTTAACTGAAGAATGTATAAAGAAAATGTGGTACATTTATACAATGGATTATTAATCTGCTATTTAAAAAATTACAACATAAAATTTGAAGGCAAATGGATGAAACTAGAAAACTTTATCCTGAGTAAGGTAGCCCAGACCCAGAAAGATGAACATGGTATGTGCTCATTTATAAGTGAATATTAACTGTAAAGTAAAGGATAACCAGGCTGCAATCCACAGACCCAGAGAGGCTAGGTAACAAAGAGGGCATGGGGATGGGGCACTGGGAACTCCTTTTGAAGGGAAACTAAAAAAGATTTCATGGGTGGCTGGGGGCAGATTGGCATGGGAACATGAGGGATAGGGTTGAGGGGTAAAGGGGGAGAGTACTGAAAAAAAAACACCGGAAAAAGGGGTTATTTCAGGGTCAAGTAGAAACCTGGTACAAGGGAAACACCCAGGAATCTACAAGGATTACCCCAGCTAATACTCCTAGCAACGGTGAATATGTAGCTTGAACTGGCTATCTCCTGTGACTAGGAATGAGTATCAGTGGAGGGATTGGGACAACAACTCTGTCACATAACCTTTGACCAATGATCTGTTCTGCTTATGGAATGTGTTGGATAAGGGTGGCACCAAGATTATGGGAGTGGCCATCCAATGACTGGCCCAGCCTGAGACCCATGCCACAAGAGTGAACCCACCTCTGACATTGCCTAGAGTGCTATGACCCAGAAGCTGGATGCCCTAGAGACCTAGGGTAGAACCAAACACAACTGGAAAAAAATGCCAATGTAATGGTGCCTAACAATATTCTGGTGTATTCAGAGATTGGTACGTAGCCCAACTGTCATCAGAAAGCTTTCATCCAGCAACTGATGGAAACAGATGCAGAGACCCCAGTCAGGTATTGGGTAGAGCTCACAGAATCCTGCAGAGGATAGTCAGGAAAGATTGTAGTAGCCACAGGGGTTAAGGACATCACAAGAAAACCCACTGAATCAACTAACTTGACTCTCAGCTACTGAACTGACTACCTGGGAGCCTGCTTGGGACTAACCTAGGCCCTCTGCATACATGTGACAGTTGTGTAGCTTGGTCTTCTTGTGGGACTCCTAACAGTGGAGCAGGGGCTATCTCTGACTCTTCTGCTGGCTTTTGGGACCCTATTCTTCATACTGGGTCACCTTACCCAGCCTTAATGCAAGGGGAAGTGCTTAGTCTTACTGCAACTTGATATGACATGTTTTGTTGATATCCATGGGAGGTCTGCTCTTTTCTGAATAGAAAGGGGGAGTAGTGGATGGGGAGACAAAGGGGAGGGGAGGGGAGGGACTGGGAAAAGAGAAGGGAGGAGAAACTGTGGTCTGGATGTAAAATAAAACATTTTAAAAAATTAAATGTGATGCTATGTAAAAATGTGTCTGTGCTTCTTTAGATTTGACAATAAGGATTGTGGGGCATAGTGTTGAAATTTTTCAGGAAAGAATTAAAATTTAGATAGGAACAGAGTCTTTTTATGATTGTCAGGAGATCTCTGCAAGTTCCATTAAAAATGATGTTTTATTTTCCAGGCTATAGAATTCCCCTTCTAGCTATTACTGTTTCTTGTCTTCATAACTTCAGATGAGACATCATTTCACAGATCAATAACCACTCCATTGTATAGGGTTACCTGAGCAGTGGGCCCATGAACAGTTCTTCATGTGGTGACTCCTGCTGTGAGGACACTGAGATTCAAACACTGCAGACTCCTGCATAGCAAGCTCTTTCTTTCCTTAGAGACACCAGTGGGATTTCACCCCGCCCATACCATGTCTATTGTGGTTTTTCTTTCTGACCAGGCTCTTCTCTCTTAAAAAAATTTAAGGCAATATATAAATGGAATACTACTTTCAGTCCTTATCTCAGAAATTAAAAACTGGAATCTCAATTTCAGGGAATTTGGGGATGATTGGAATGATTTCAGACACAAGTTCACTGATGGCCACTTCCTCAGAGCATGTCCTTTCTCACCAACAGCAGTAACACTGGAAGCCGGCCTTTACTGAATGCGTGAGAAGTGCTCATGCCCTTTCCCTCTAACTGCATCCCTCCGGGGCCATCATGGGGGGAGTGGAGAAGGTGGATAAGCAGCTATCAATTGTTTGTCAATACTTTGTATCAGCAACATGGCTTCCAGACACAGTGCCGACTTGACAAATGTTATCTGTGATGTCTCGTCACCTCTGCTAGGTAGAAATTGGAAGCAGGGTTTGTACCTCTCTGGTCTGATACAAGAATTGTGCCAGCTGCTCTTTTGATACAAACCTACACTGAAAGTCTGAGATTTCAACAGGAGCTAAGCTGTCCATACACTTCAGTTTCATGTAAAATTTGATGAGCATCTGCCTTCATATCATATGTCTCAGTCCTGGACTTGGGTTAGTCTTTGCAGATGGCAGAAGGAGAAGAAATACTAGACAACTACTTCCTCCCTGATAGATGAAGATAAAGATGCCTAGAGTGAAGAGGTTGTCCAGGGTGTCAGGAAGGATTCATCCTCCACTAGCAGCTAGAATCCAGGTCCATGTTACTGTTCTTCTGCTAAATTCATTTTTATCCCTTTGTTTACAGACTAGCCATTTGGAAGACAGAACACCAAATAAGATTGCTCACAATAGACAGAAACAGACCATATTCACTTGTTCATTCATGAAATAGCTATGCTGTGCTGCAGGTGGGGAAGAAAATTTTTATGGAGCTTGTGTTTTGGTGGGGGAGGGGTAGAAGAATAGGCCGAGATACTCAGTGGCGTCCTGAGACGAACACACAGAGAACCAGGGAAGCAACAGTTTCTGTTGATTAGCGGTCTTTCTGGTTAAAGCTTTCTACTGTGCTCTGAAAGCTGACTGACAAGAGTCACGCAGTCGGCCTGGTGATGCTCTGCTTAAGGCCGCTCTCATAATGACAACAGAGGAAATGTGCCTGGTGCTAGAACATAGGCAAGACAGTCGGGTGAGAAAGTTGCAGAGGCCAGGCCATGTTCGCTGGAGGAGGCAGTGGGAGTGGATCAGATGATGAGGTCAAAATATGTAGTTCTCTGTCTTGACTGTGATTGAACAATTTAATAGTATTCTCAAAGTAAGTGGATCTGCCTGAAGCTTTCATAGTGGCCAAATTAATTTTTCAATTGATCCTTTTAAGATGTGAGAATAGATCAGTAATGGCATTCAATTTGATCTACATTTTGTGACATGCAACACAGTCAAAATAACCAAAGAAAATAAGACAAGGAAAAAACAAACTGGAATTAGTCTGTCATTATGCTGTCAAATCAGCTGTGAAGAGAAAACACACACACACACACACACACAAACAGGTAGAACCTAGAGTTCTTATCTCTGGCTGGTGACAAAGAGATGCCATTGATATCCAATGACACTCAACAGGGTTTACAAATCCTGAAACTCTAAAGATGGTCATCAAACCTATGATACAAATTCTGTGGTCAACGTTAGTACATTCTGCCAACATAATAGTGATGAATCCTTTTTTTTTTTTTTCCTCTGTTAGTTTAGACAAGATTTCTCTGTGTAGCCCTGGCTGTCCTGGAACTCACTCTATACCAGGCTGGCCTGGAACTCATAAATCCACCTGCCTCTGCTTACAGAGTGACAGAATTAAAGACATGTACCACCACTGCTTGGCTCATAGTGATGAATCTTAATGAGATCATTCATCATCATATTCTCTGGCCGCCTCATTTTCATGTCCATCTTTTATGACTTGGGTAATTTATTCTATTCTCTCATGATTTGCCCTTAAGAAATGGAGGTACTTCATAAGCCACTTAAGCATTCCCTGGGGTCCAAAGGACATCCCTGCTGAGGTCCATTTGTTATTGACAGCCTGACCCATAGGTGAAAAGATCCATCATTTTGGTAGAATGCAGGCTCTTCTAAGGGTTGAAAACACAAGTCTTAACCACAGTGTAACTTACTAACATCTCCCTGATTGGATTTGAAGCCTGCTCCATGGAAGAGAATTTCGTGTCTGGTATTGTAATCTTGGTCAGAAGCCCATGGCCTGTCATAGGCCCTCAGAGTAAACTTGTTATTGTCATTTGGCTAAACGGTTATGTTGTCAAACTACCTTCTAAATACATATGCTTATACCTTTAGATTAATACTCTCAGCTGGGTGGTGGTGGTGCACGCCTTTAATTCCAGCACTCAGGAGGCATCTCTGTGAGTTCGAGGCCAGCCTGCCCTACAGAGCAAGATCCAGGACAGGCACCAAAGCTACACAGAGAAATCCTGTCCCGGAAAAAAAAAAAAAAAAAAAAAAAAAAAAAAAAACCTCTCTCCAGCTTAGTTAAAGAAACTTCCTTTTGCAGTCCAAGCAGAAACTCATAACTAGCTAGAGTGGTGATAATAAGTGTCTGTGGAGTCCTCAGCCTTAAGTGAGACGAACATCATTGACAAGGGCACAGAAAGACAGTAAGCGTTGAAGAATGGAGAGGAGAGTTGTGAAATGCCTACTTCTGGGCATGGCACGGCTGTTTGTACTCCTGAACCCAGGCATCTGTGCCCACCTGCCCAACTCCTGAACAAATGCAAGCCACCCAAAGCTCCAGCATGAATGGTGGAGGAGTTCATGAGACACCACCTCTAGGTAAAGAATGATGCATGGTTGTTGGGGGAGGTAAGAGTCATTTTTCTTTGGGGGTATAACCAGTGGTAGGTTACCCATGCTGCAGTAGATGTCCCCACACCCATGCACATATGGGCAGAGCTAACTAGTGGGATAGTATAACAAAGTAAGAGACAGGGTTATGAAGTTGGGAGGGAATGTGATGAAGGGAGTCCAAGGGGAGTTGGAAGGGGGACATAAGGAGTAGTTATAATCAAAATACATTGCATATATATGCAATCAGCCCCTACAAAATATAGTATGTACATAAATAATAGCTGCTTTATTTGTTGTTGTGACATTTTTCAATTAAAGATGGTGAGTAGTCTCGTTACTAAAATGTAGGTAATTTGGAGTTCAATTATTTGGGGGTTTGTTGGATTTTTTTCTGTTTAAGAGGAAACAATAGAAGGTTCTCCTTTGCCTTGTGGGTTTTAGCATAGATTTGCATGGATGAGGAACAGAGCTGAAGTTTATTGAACCTCTGCTGATCAAAATGGGCTAGGTCACATCTGGTTACTGTCCTGGGAAATCATTTTCATAGTGGTTTCTAAATTTATCCAAAGAGGTTTTTAAATTTATTCTATGAAAAATTTTAAGCTAATTATACTTTATTGACTAAGTTTGTAAATAAACTTGTTTATCCAACTAAAAATGTAAGTATGTTGGTGTGGCACTGTGTATCTTATGAATGTCATGTGATTTCTCATAACAAAATTCTAAGGTAGTTACTATTTTGGCCATTTTCTAGGTAAGAAGTTTAAAATGTAAGATATTTAATGAATTGTCCTTAATAAAGTAAATAACAAAGATGAGATTTTTAACTCAAGGTTGTATGGTCCCAAGGGTGAGGAGTTCCCCAAGAATTAGTTGAAAGTCCTCAATGCTGTAGGAACTTAGGGAATGCTGGGTAGAATTCTGCTTGACCTCTGATAGGCACAGCAGGACCTGGGAGCCACTTCGGCTCTGATTCTGTTCTGCTCCCATCCAGGAGCACTGTTGCAGCGCAGGTTTCCATGCCCTTAGCTGTCACTATCCAGACACAGAGAGCACGGAGTCAGGAAGAGTGCACATTGCGGCAGCCTCCACGTGACAGTCCAGAGCCACCTTCCAGAACGGCTGCCTTCCCTTGAAGATCCGTCTTCACTCTTATCACAAAGAAGAACGCTAATTATTTTCCTTCTTGTGGTGATTTAATGCTCCTCAGAGCTGGTGCCCTTGATTGTGAAACTGGCCTAGAACATTCACGCCCAGGGATACAAATGCTACACAATAAGAAATTCATTTTCTGTTTGACTTTGTAGGTGAAATTATACTCTGTTGCCACTCCTATCTGCTGCCATAAAAGGTGTTAATGAAACATGACTTCAGGGATTTGTTTTTGAGGTTGTCTTCCATTACACCCAGTGGTCTAAAAATGCCTTTTAAAAATCTATATGTCAGGACACAATGGGGCGGGGTGCGGGAAAGACAGTCTTGGTAACTCTCAGTCAGGCCCAGCAGTCCCATACATTGTTTGATCTCTGGACTGAAAGGCCAAGATGGGCTCAGAGGTCTTAAGTGAGAGCGGAGAGCCATTCTCAGATGAAAACCACACAGGTTCATGTTTCACTGTCGGAGCCCTCGTTTGGGTTGACTTTAAAATGGATGTTTCAATTCATCAAAAACTCGGAAGTTGCTACAGAGCCAACCATCCTTCACAAAGGCAGGATCTCTTGATAATAGCACTTTAATCTGAGAGTGGTTTCTGAAGCCAGAGGTTTAGCAGTGAGATGAAGGACCTTGGACCGTTTCCCTGTGGGCACACTCTGAGTTCTCATGCTGGAGGAACCTGAGCAGTGAGGACAGGGAAGATGTAAACACCAGCCTGTTCAAATGGCTGTAGCCTCAGGAACGCTCACCAAAGTGTCTTCCAGCATCTTCTTGTAACCAGGCCAATTCATTATGACTTAATGTTGGCACAGACCTGATCAAGGCCAGCCAGGTTTGTAGCCATTCTGTACCCATGGGACATGTACAGGTACCTTTGAGTTATATTTCTGTGCTTCTGGTCCACACATAAGGTGAGCAGCTCATACTTTTCCTTCTTGTGTCACTGTTAACAGCCTAATGATTTCAGCACCCAAGTTAGAACTGGTTGGCAGATGAGAAAATACATCAGCGTAATTCTATAGCCCCAGATAATGTGTTTCTGCCTAGACCATGATAGAGAAACACAAAACAGCTTTTTAAATAAATAAACAAGTGTTCATTAGGGAGCTATTTTGTTTTCAAAATGATGAAAACCATGTCAAACTCCCAGAGACAAGTTATGGAAGAACCAATTATTCATTTTAACATTTTCTAAGCACTGTTGGCCTATATTAACCTTTCATTTTTACTGTGTTACACTTTTGGTTTTATTATATAGGTAGGAAATAATTTTCCTATTGCTGGTGGAACTGTTTGGGAAGGTTGTGGGGCCTTTAGTATATAGGGCCTAACTACAGGAAGTAGACATCGGAGGGTATGAGCCTTCATTTTTGCAGCACAATCATGCTTCCTGTCCCGTCTCTGCCTCCTGTTCTTCTGAGATGTGAGAAGGTGAGGAAAAACAGCAGAATGCCATACCTTCCTTTTCTGCTTTCATAGACCATACCCTCAAGCCATAGCCAAAACTGAGCCTTCCTTGTGAAAGCTGCTTCTTTCCTGGCACTTGATTACAGAAATGAGAAAGCAACTGGCATGGAAGGTTGCTATCAAGAACTTGGGTTGTTGATGGGACTACATGATTATGCAGTTTATAGCCTAGTGGACTGCTTTGCAGGGGATGTGGGAATGTTTGGAGCTGCAGACTAGAGAAGCGCTAAATCAAAGCAGATCTTAACACGTTATTCTGGTGGAAGCCCAGGAGACCTGAATGAAACAAAACAAACCTGGAGACATGAAGGGTTGTCTATGTTTCTTTTTCTACAGAGATACAAGTGAGGGACCTAGCCCAGGTCTTCCTGTCACAGTGCCTTCTCACTCTTCTACAGAGACACAGGTGAGGGACCTAGCCAAGGTCTCCCTGCCACAGTGACTTCTCACTCTTCTACAGAGATACAGGTGAGGGGACCTAGCCAAGGTCTCCCTGCCACAGTCCCTTCTCACTGTTCTACAGAGATACAGGTGAGGGACCTAGCCAAGATCTCCCTGCCACAGTGACTTCTCACTCTTCTACAGAGATACAGGTGAGGGGACCTAGCCAAGATCTCCTTGCTACAGTGCCTTCTCACCCCCAAAGATGATATTCTTGTCATGGCTGATCTTCACTATAAACTTGAACAGATGAGAAGCACATCTGGGTTTGTCTCTGAAGCAGTTTCCAGAGAGAGGTGCTAAGGTCGGATGATACAGCCTGAACATGGGCAGCACCACCATTCTCTTGGCTGAGGTTCCATAGTGAATAAAATGGAGAAGGCAGGGGGAGCATCAGCACTCATTGTTTTCTGCTTCCTGGCTGCCTCAGCATCCTTCCTCCACACTCTAGCTGGCATGATGAACACAAACACACTGTCCCTTGAGTCGCTTTTGTTGAGTATTTTGTTACAGCAATAAGAAACATAACTAATACTAACCTTCAAACCATGACACAAAGTTAGTCCTTTGTCTCTGAGGTTGTTCATTGTCAGATGTTTGGTTATAGCCATACGCAAACTAACGAACACAGGTACAGATAGGTAGACGACAGATGCTGGTAGTAGTGATGGTGATGATGATGACCATGATGATGATAATAGGATGCAGTGGTGGCAGTGATGGTGGTGAAGGATATAGATAGATAGATAGATAGATAGATAGATAGATAGATAGATAGATAGATAGATAGAGATGATATGACAGACAAATAGATAAAATATAAATTTATTCTGGAAAGACAAACAAGGCTTATTTTGGAGCTCTGTATAAACTCTCAACTAACTTTTATCCTCAGTAAGTAGGTTGATATTAGAATCTGCAGAATTGAAACTGACATTCATGAGTTAGAAGCATGAGATGACATCATGAGATGACACCAGAAGCCCTGTGGATTTTACCAACTCCTCATATTTTAAAATATTTTTTTCTGTGCTCAAAATCCCTCATGTTTTTTGCCCAAGTTTTAAAGAAGAGAACATCCCAGGCAATTAGCATCTCTTACAGTAGAACAGGAAGAGAGTTTGATGGAGTTCTTGCCTTTGCCCTAGTTTTCTGAAACACCTCCTGACACGGGTCTATGTTGACAGTAGTTAACAATTTCCTCTATCCTGTTCCACTTCCACCGGCTTTTCACTAAACAAGGAAGGCAGCCAAGTACTGGTGAGTTAGTGTGAGATGTTGTGGGAGAGAAATAGTCATTTTCCCTCTCCCTAGTGTCCACTCTCAGCTCTTGCTGCCTAGAGATCATTACTATTAATAATGCCAGGCCCGAGGCTAAATGACTCGCATATATTAGCACATTTAATACTCATCACAGTCCAGTGAGATGCTGAGCTACTCATAGCTCTTGAAAATTAGAATCAGAAAAATTTTAATTATGCAAATTTGAAATTGTTTAATATAAAGTATCAACACATTCTCACTTCATTTGCACAATTTCAAACATAGCAATAGCAAGTCACTCTCAATTTAAAATATTACAAAGAATTACCTAATTCAAAATTAAGCCTAAAATGTTAGGTTTGGAGACATGCATCATAGTTCCAGCTACCTGAGGGACTGAGGCCAGAGAATAATGTGATTGACAATAGGCTAGCCTACATAATGAGACTCTTTCTCAATTAGAAACCTAATAAAAAATTACAAAGAATAAAATGGTAAGCCTAGATAATTTTAATTCAGACCTACACCTTGCTCACATATGGCTGATACTTTTGCTGAAAAATAATAATTGTTAGGATTAAAGTTAAAGCTTACTGAACACTAGCTAAGCGTTTCAAGGATTTGAAGCTATCTATTTTTAACAGAAAAGAAAATCCTGCTGAATAGAACCATTATTATCCCCAATCTGCAGAGAAGGAAGAGATGATGTGCCACTATTGAGGAAGAAGGTGGAACCCAGCCTCACTCCAAAGGATTACTCCTTTGTTGCATGTATCTTTAATTGAATAAGCTTTTAGAACAGCTGCCCCCTCCTCTAGCATATGCTTGCCTTGTGGACTTATATTCTTACCTTTGAAATCAAACTGTGGAGTGGTTAAGTAGCTTGTCCACAGCCTCAAAGCTAATGGAACCCACGCTCACCTGACAGAGATAGGCAAGCTAGCAAACACAGGCAGCTCTCCTGTGGACACCAGTCCTGTTGGTCACCTCTACTGGCTCCCAGATGAGCATGCATCGACCCTGCAGGCTATCTCTGCACCTCTTTCTCTGCCGGAACTATTGAGATGTGTCTGAGAAAGCACACGTGTCCACATGCTCGACACCCTTCTCACTCCTTCAGTTCCAGCCTTGACAGAAAACATCTGTCAAGGGCATTTTTTCAAAGGCTCGCACTCCTGCTGATGTGTTTTCTAACTTGCACTTGCTAGAATACATGCCTGACTCGGGCCAAGTCCTTGGGGGATCAGTTGCTGACATAATCACACCTTCTCCTTCTCTATGTTCTCTCCCACAGACTGATTTAGCAGGACATGCTTAACCCTACAGAAAGCACAGGATAGGTACAGTTGGCCACAGAACCACAAAAACTGCACGGAGGTTGTGAAAGGACAAATCTGAGAATGGGTCTCTCCACTGAGCGGAATGCCCGAGCAGAGTCACAGCGTTGCTGTTATTTCCTCTCCCACACTGTGAAGTATTCAAAATGCAATGCTGTGCTCTGAAAGACCACTACAGGCATATTTTGCTTAGGAGGCATCTTTGTAGTCTGCTTTTTATGTTGTCTATAGACAGAATATCAATGATCCAGTACTCTGTGTGTGTGTGTGTGTGTGTGTGTGTGTGTGTGTGTGCATGCACTCTCATACACATGCATGTGCAACTGCACATGTGCCACAAAGACTGGGTAGAGCAGAAGTTTTCTCAGGCAACTTGGCCCCTACCAATTGTACATCCTCTTTAGCACAAAGTGAAGCACCTTGCTTAGAAGTGTAGAACTCCTGGAAAAGGAACAGGTTCCAGCTCTACATCACCATGTGGTCACTGTCCCTGTTTGAGGCTGGGAAGCTGGCCTGCTTCCAGGATAACTGAAGTAACTTCCTGAAGAAAGTGAAATTAATATGCAGATATTAGTTCCTATTATGTTACAAGTTGGTACTAGTATGCTTAATATATTGATTTATATCATGTATGAACATACAGTAAAATATACTAAGTATATATAAAATATTTAACAAATTATTTTAATATATTTATTGAATATTTGTTTATATAACAGAGCATACACTTCTTTGCAAATGTATACACTTTAAACTATTCACACATTAATTCAAATAAACTGCACAGCTGTTTCTTGCTGCAGATTATTATTTTAAAATGTGTTACATTTGTTTTATGCTGTGGAACATTTGTTTAATGATGCAAAGATGTTTTGCATTCTTTTATGTTGCATTTGTTTAACTCTGTGAAGCTGTGTTACTGTGCCTGTTGAAATCACCTGATTGGTCTAATAACAAGCTGACTGGCCAATAGTGAGGCAGGAAGAAGGATAGGCGGGGCTGGCAGGCAGAAAGAATAAACAGAAGGAGAAAAAGAGAAAAGGGGAAGATCAAAGAGTGAGAACAGAAGGGGCCAGCCACCCAGCCACTCAGCCACCCACTCATGCAGCCACTCAGACACCCAGCCACACAGCCATCCAGACACACAGCCACACAGCCACACAGCCATCCAGACACATAGCCACACAGTCACACAGCCACACAGCCACATAGCCACCCAAACACCCCAGACACCCAGCCACATAGCCAAACATGTTGTAAGGAAGAAAGAAAAGATATACAGAAATAAAAAAAAGTAAAAGCCCAGAGGCAAAAGGTAGACAGGGTAACATCAAGCCAAGCTAAGGCTGGGCATTTATAAGAAAGAATTATGTCTTATGTGTGATTATTTGGGAGCTGGGTGGTGGGCTCCCAAAAGACCAAAGAGTAAAAAAAAAAAAAAAAAAAAAAAAAAAGCCAACAACAGTTTCTACTTTCTTATCATAAGCATAAGCAAGCCTCAGTGTTCAGCATTTTGGTTTTCTGGCATCTGTTAGGTGCTCAATCTACAGCACACTAAAACTGACATAGGATCTGTGCGTTCCGCTCTCAGATGCGGAAGTAGAACACAGGTACATCTGTGCCATCCACTGTGCTGTATCAACACTGGAGCCTGTCTGCAGCTCACTGCCGTCATCACGCCCTCCGCTCGCCTTCTACTGGAGGTAAGACATGCCAGGCAACTTCCTCATCGCCCTGCTGCTGGCTTCCAGGACAAGGTGGAGACTCTTCCTTTACTTTTCTTTTTTTCTGAATAAATACAGCAAAGGTGGTGGCATGTCACACAGGACAGGCGCCCTTTGAGGGGAAGATGTGCGCCCTGAACAGGGACACTAGCTGCTTGCTCAGAGAAGCCCAGGAAGCCCACAGTGTGGACAGGTCTGCTCAGACAGCAGGTGTGGGGGTGAACACACTCTTCCCCGCCCTTCGCAGACCACTGAGTCTGCAGGGAACAAGGATCTTGAGGAAATGTCAAGGAAACAGCTACTTGTTAAAGGTCAAAGCTGATTCTGGCTGCTGGGTATAAAGTAAAGGAGTCACTTATGTAAGACTGAAGACAGGCATGGTTGAAGCCAGGACCCAGAGGGCCGGCCCTCTCTGCAGGTGGAGGAAAGTCCCCGAGCTGGCAGCTCGAACTTCCTGCTGTAAGTCTAGGTGGGAACCCAACCATGGAAACTTCCAGAAACAAGTACCCAGGTGCATTTTAAACTGCACTTCAAGGTAGATTAAGAGCTATCCTTTTGTTTGATTTAATGGACAGATTCAAAGAGCAGGCAGATGTTCATTGTTTTGCTGTCAACATAAGAATTTTGAGGAAAGAATGCTTAAACAGGCCCCGATGTGGTCCAGTAGTGTGTGCCCACAGCCCAGAGCATGGCACACTGCTGCCTTTCTGTTCTATGGGGGCAGGTCAGGGAAAAGAAACCAAAATGTAATCAGAGCATATCCAGATCAACTGTAAAGATGTTTGGAGAAAATCCCATGCATCAGTATGCTTTTAGGCATTTTTAGAGTGTTCCAGATAATTCCAATGTGTGAACAGAGGTGGGAGTCATTCTTTTAACAAACATGATTTGAATGTGACAGGTAAAAGCCATTCCTGAAGTATGCGATGACATGCTCAAGCTACCGCACACTCCATGGTACTTAAAGGCCCCCACTCCGGGGTGAACTTTGATTTCCATCTGCAAACTCTGAAAAAAGACAAGTTTGAGAAGTTGGGGTTGCCAAGGGCAGTCTAATTTACCAAGGAAACAAGCTGGGCTGTGGAACAATGAGGAATGAGCAGCCCACAGTGAGAAGGTGCTCTACAGAAGGCCATGCTGGCTGGATTTCTGTCTGTCAGTCAGTGGGAACTGAACAGTGCTTTCTTAACACTGCAGAAAGACAGATTCCCTCTGTGCAGGAGGGTACGTTTATGTGCTGGAGATGTCTGCCTCCTGCACCTCCCTCAAAGAACAGTGCTCAGTCCCTCCAGAGATGGGGGAGCCAGAAAGGAGAAGGCATCTTCCGCCCCCTTTAATTTCTTCCTGGTGTCCCTTCACCCATGAAACACCCTGGTTCTTTTTCATTTTAAAAAAAAGAGCATGTGTTGTAAGGCATGTCCTCCCAGAAGTAAGGTAGCCTAGGACTCAGATAACAGATCAGCTCTGGAATGTCATGAGGTTGCATTGTCCATAAGATGCTGAGACCAGCAGGCCAGAAAAGAATGCCTGAAAGGAGTTAGCAACAAATTCCATAAGAAAAGCCATTTCAGGTTTTGACAGCCAGGCTCAGGTGCCTTTACAATCTCACTCTAAGTGGGTATGATATGTCATAATCCATAGGTCCCTGCAGCTGACAACTGTTGTTTAATACAGGTAGCTGATAATGGATGAGAAAAAAATGCAGAGGAAATTAATCTAAAGAATCCAGGTTTCCTAACACAAGTACACAGGCATCCAAGGTTCCAGAAAGCACAAAGGACAGCTTGTCAGAAAGAAAGGAAGCCTTGTGAATAATAATCTGTGAGACCAAACCGTGCAAAGGAAAACAGAGATGTCGTAACCTGCCAGCCTAGGATAGGCTCCTACCCACCCATATCTCAGTGTATGAGTGGCACCTGGTGGGAATTAGACAGGGTGGACTGTCTATCTCACGGGAGGCTGCTCAACTATTCACTTCCCTTTTCCTTCTCACAGCTCTGTGCATGAAGCACAGGAATGCCTTCCTTTCCGGTCCTGAGTGAAGCCTGCACCGTTCTAGCCATGCCTTCCCTTTGCCTGGCCAGCTCGTCGGCGCTTGGTGACAGTTGGCTCACATTTCCCCCTGTTGCCATCCTTGTCACACCCTCTGCTGTGAGTCTCAGCCTTGTCCTCTGTGCCCCTTCACACTCTCACCGTCACATGGAACACAGTTCACAGACACACTCAGAGTGCACACCAAGTCCTTTAACGCAGGGATGAATTTATTCATGTATCCACAGTTGAGATGAAGAGTGGAGCTGGAGAGGTGACGCAGCAGCTAAGCACACGGGCTACTCTCTCGGAGGACCATGGTTAAATTCCCAGCACCCACGTGGCAGTTCCAAACCACCTGCAGCTGTACTTCCAGGGATCTGACGCCCTTTCAGGCTACCGTGTGCACTGCACACATGTGACTCAGAGATACGCACAGACACTCATACACATTAAACAATCATTTCTTTAACTAAGAAGCAGAGAGCAAGCCATACATACCTACTACTATTTAGCATGCTTTCTGTACTTTAGACAACCCAGCATTCCCTGCTCAGGGAATGATCCTTCCCACAGTGAAAATGAATCTTCCCACATCAATAAAGGCGATCAACATAATCCCCAAAGGGATGTCCACAGCCCTTCTCCCAGGTCAGTCGTCAAGGTGACAACAGCTAACTAACCATCATAGACATTCAGAAAATGCCTTGTTGGGAAGGTGCATGCAGGAGATTCTGGGGAGAAAGGGACTTTTGGAGAAATTACCCTGCTTTGTTCCTGGTGAGCAGCTGAATTTGGAACACAGGAGAGCCCAAGTGAAAAATGTTCACCCTAAAGCTGTGCTGAGCACCAGACACGGTGGGATGTGCAGGGAGGGGCTGTACCAAGTCTCTCCTAGTTAAATGACTTAAACAATAGCATTAATAGCAGTTTGGCAGAACACCATATGATTCATAAGCTGTTATTCTCACTTATCTACCATACCTTCTGACAAAAATGTTCTACCAACTGCTTGAAGACAGATTCACAAACAGCACATTTCTGGGAAGCGTGGGCTTTTATGGTAGAGACTATCTCAGAGCCAGAGAGTTGGACATCATGATGACTAAATCAGACTCATGGCATTTAACTTCTTCAGGGCACAGTAACTGTTAAAGTATTTTTACTCTTTCAAACTTCTCCCCCAAATTCTCATTCTCTGTGAGCATCACTGGCTACTTTAGATTCTCCATGTGGAGTTTACCAACTCCAGACATATTTTTTGATGGTTTATTTTGTGAATATGAGTGGTGTGTGTGTGTGTGTGTGTGTGTGTGTGTGTGTGTGTGTGTGTGTGTGTGTGTGTAGGTTGCTTTGTTTGGAGACCAGAACTCATGTGGCCCAAGTGGTCTTCAAACTCACTTGTATATCAGAAGATGATCTTCCACTTCTGGTTCTGCTGCCTCTGCCTCCTGGGTGCTAGATTCCAGCCTGTAACACCACACTCAGTTTATTGGTGTCAGGGATCAAATCCAGGCTTCATGAATGTTGGGCAAGAATTCTACCAACAGAGCTAGAGACTCAGCCCTGTGAATTCCATTTCTATACAAATCAATCCACTAGGGAATGAGTTCCTAGCTGGGTCCTATCAAGAAACAAGGAACGTGTTCTGGCTCCTGTGTCAGCAGTTCTGACTATTGGAACAAAAAGAAGGGAATGTTCTAGTCCCTGCCTTTATAAACACTGTTCCAGGGGACAGGAGGAAATGGGGGTATGAGGGTGCACTGTGGTGTGGGAGTAATTGTCTTACGTTTCCAAAGTGTGGCCCCAGTGGTAAGAGGTGGTAGGTCTTATAAGGAGTGGCACCCACTGCGAAGCTCCAGAGCTGCAGGAGACACTGTGGCAGAAGGGACTGTGGTAATTCCCAGGAGCCTCCTGGCTAGTTCTGTCAAAAGGATTATTGTGTCAGAGGGATCTAGATCCTGTGCATTACACTGAGAGCTTGTGCTACAATGTAATCTGCCCCTCACAAGTGTCACTGCCACCCTTTGAACCACCAGAACAGGGAGCAAAGTAAGCCCCTTATTTTCATTAAGTACCCACCTGCAGGGTTCCTTAGGATAACAGAACACAGACTGCTGAGGGAT
Organism: Peromyscus leucopus; assembly: GCF_004664715.2. NCBI lineage: Eukaryota > Metazoa > Chordata > Mammalia > Rodentia > Cricetidae > Peromyscus > Peromyscus leucopus. The sequence goes on along the minus strand of NC_051070.1, from coordinate 92,493,599 downwards.
GATGTACTTCCGAAGAAAGACAAGTGAAGAGAGCAAAGTGGAGGCCCTTTATCAAATCTACTTCTACAGACTCGGCTGAACTATGCTATAGAAGAACAACGTGAAATTTGCAGCTTGCTTACTAGGTAATTGTGAAACAGTCACTTTATTCTCTCCAAAGTTCAGTTTCTTTATACAAACTAGCATAAGAAAATCTGCATTGCTTAGGTCCCAAGCAATGATGAAACAAAATGTTATGTATGGAAGCATAAAGAATGCAACAGAGGTTTAAGAAAGAAAATCACTGCGCGGTTTTAAATGGATATGAAATGCAGAAAATGGAACAAAATAATGAGGACAAGAAAGCAGGTAGATTCCTTAAATGTTCTTCTTAATGTTAAGGTGAGTATTATTATTCTTAGCTAACAGCTAACGTCCTGTGTATACCAGATGCTTCCAGCTCTTCCTTCAAAATAAGTCTCCCATCTGTCCATGGTTCCTGTTTCCAGTGCTGCAGAAGCCAGCATCACAGAACCATGGAGCAGCCTCTGCACTGAACCCCAAATCCTCATCACCAGGAAGCGGAGCAGTACTGTCCATCAGATCATGGTGCCCTCTCTTCCACATTCCTGAATGGTTTATTGTTGTGTCCTTGCACAGATTCTAGGAATTTAACCTGACTGGGACCACAGGAGAATGAAAAGACAAACACACTGACAAATGGACAGACATACATGTTGGGATCAGGTGGACTGCGCTTTTTGATAAGGGAAACCTCAGCACCTTGGAAGCTCAGTGTGCTTATTGTAGAGTTTTCCAGAGAGGTATGGAGTTACTGCAAACAGCTGAACAAGGAGGCAGGATAATTGCACACAGATAGACAAGGGGGTGGGGTCATTGCACACAGATAGACAAGGGGGCAGGGTCATTGCACACAGGTAGATGAGGGGGCATGGCTTATGGTATATGGTGTACAGCTGGATAGAAGGGACAGAATTAGGTAATCTCACTAGGAACAGTCTCCATGGGGTAAAGCTTCAGGCCTTAAATATCTGTGGGGAGAAACCTGTTGTGATACTTTTCTGGACACACAATCAACGTCATCTGCTGGTGGATCAGAGGAAGACTTTGCAATCCCTCTGAGCCTCACAGTAGGGAAAGTGGGAGGGGAGCTGCAATCTCCCCATGGGTCTGACAGTGTGGCCCTTGACATTGTATACCTGTGTTAGCAACAGACATTCACCCAGGACCTTACACACTCAGGACTTCCTCTTTCCCCACCCCACAATTTATGATCGCATGTAAATCCCAAGTGGTTGTCAGGCCCAAGTCCATACTCAGGGCCCTGTAATTGTTGCTTCTTGCAAATTCCATTTCTGAGAAAGCATACATCTACCTTCCACATTTAGACTGATACAATTAGAATTTCAACCAATAATATAAATTACAGTCACACCTGTGTGACAGCACTCAGAAAATAATCATAAGCTGAATGTTTCCAGCCTTTCTATGGATAGAAGAATATTTGAAAATCAGGAAATGAAGAGAAAAATTATACTTTCAAAGTGGTTTCATATTTTGGGACATTAGAGGCACAGGCCTGTATCTGTCTGCTGGGTTCAACATGAAACAAGAGCACTAAGAGTCAAGGTATACTTCTCACTGGCCATCCCTGGGTCCAACATACACAGAGGCTTGGCAATGCCATAATGCTAAATAACAGAGCAATAATTTTAAATGTTCTGTCACTAATACAGGAATTGGAACTGCACAGGATAACACAAATTCAATTCACTCACTTCTGAATCGTGGAGTCACCATGGTCCAGGACACCATGGCCACCCTGTAGGGCTGCTGAGAGTATCGGGTCTTTCTCTCAAAATCTCAATGAATCTGAAGTAAACGTGTTGGACAATGTCTGTGAGCAAGAAACACCCACCCAGTCATCTGGGTTGTTCTTGGCAGATGCCAGGCATGAAAAAATTTTACTCATTCAAGATTGAATCAAGACTTTCCAAAAATCTTTGATAATTCAAGTCATGTGTTCCCAGTGCTCAAGACAGTGTTTGGTGCCTTTTCAATTCTTCGGCATTCATGATGATGTTTCTAATAAATGTTAGTAAGTCTAAGCAACAAGATGGTGATGGAGAAATGCTTTAAGAGTTTTGACTGAGATACCCATACTAGAAAAGTTACTTTTAAAAGTTCTGCAGGAACCGTTCTAAAAGAATGTAAGCTAATCTTCATAATGCAAATAAATGTGCTAACTTATAAATTATAGGGGGGAAAGAAGTGTTTCAGGAGAAGTGAAAAGCGGAAATGTATGCAACAGGAAGTGTTTCCTACTTTGACACAGTTTGAATTTGCCACAGAAGTAATAAAAGAAGAAAGGCAACACAGGCAATCAATCAATCACCATCTTAAGACCGGAAAAGGTGGGACAAAAAGGGGGTGATGGGAAATGAAAAGATGGTGGATTGGGGCCAAGAAAATAAACATTAATCCATGTATTTCTTAGAGGAAAATGAGAATATATGGAGTAAATTATATAAGATGAGAAAGCAAAAAGGAAATCACAGCACAGAGGTTACACACATCATTAAAGATCCTACTGATCAGCTGGTTGTCTAGGAAAGCACTCAGTACTCCACTCTGTGGTTATGACATCAGGGGGATTTCTGTAAACGGCCTTTACCAATAGCAGAAAACCTAAAATGAATACAGATGCAGAGCATATACACTTAATGTTATTTAGCCTTCAAGAAGGAAATACAATCTTACGCTTTTTTCTACATGACACCAAGTTCAACTTAGGTCAACCCTGCATGCAGAGGAGAGGAATGTTACAAGGTGCTCTAGTCAGTTTTGACAAATGCATGTTCTGCAGGATACTGGTAACGGGGTGTTTAGAAGAGGGGGTGTAGACTGGAGGTGTACGGAAGCCCTGTGCTTCTGCCCCATAACGAAAGTTTATTAAAGCAAGTGAACATCACTTGTAAAAAAGAAAAACTTCCCTGGTGTTTTTATGTTGGTAGCTACAATCTGACAGAATTTTGGTAGAACACTTACTGTATGCCACACCAGGAAGTAGAACAGTGGAGAGTATCAGAGAGAAAAAGTGGTGACTGAAATGGTTCTGTGTATGGAAGATAGCATGCTGAACCCCATCTTATCCCCTATATTTACCCTAATACTTCTGCTTCCTTGTGAACGTTCCTTATTTCCATGACATGATTTTTCCCATTGCTCTGAGGACTTCCTTTATGTCTCCTGTGGTAGACTTGCTAGTCATGAATTTGTTCAGGTTTTGTGCATATTAGAAGTTTTTATTTTGTCTTTGGTTTTAAAATATTTAGTTTTGAATTTTTTTAATTATAGTTAGTGTGAGTGAGAGAGAGCACACACACATGCCAGTGTGTGTGTGTGTGTGTGTGTGTGTGTGTGTGTGTGTGTGTGTATGGGGGGTTACATTTGTACCATGATGCCCCTGTGCTCTCAGAGGGCAATGTGAGGAGTCAGTCTCTCCTTCCATCATGTGGATCCTGGGCATGAAACTCAGGTTATCAGGTTTGATAGTAAGCACATTTACCCACTGATCCATCTCACTGGTCCTCTGTTGTAGACTCCAAGGCTGAGTTTTATGTGTAGATATTGTTATTGTTTCTGCCTAAAGGGGTTATATCTTCTATATGCACTGATTCCAGCTGGAAGTTCTCCCACCCCACTGGTCTTTTGTATGTGTGCCTGCTTTCCTTTAGCTGAGTCTATGATTGTCTCATATAGTAACAGCTAAATAACTTTATTTTGTTCCACATTGCCATCTTTTTCTAGCTGTTTCTACTGTTTGGGATTCATTGAAATCATTGAAAGTGCTAGTTTACAAACACCCTGAAATCTGAAAAATATTTAACACTCTGTCTCCAGATCAATTTTCTATCTCCACTCCTCTTTCTTCTCCTTTAGGAACTCATTAGACACATAGTAGGTGGCTTGAATGTTGTCACACATATTACTGCTAGAAGACTGTATATGGAGGGTTGGGGTGTATGTATGTGGTGGTGTGTGTTCTCCTTTGTTCATGTGTGCATGAATTCATGTGTGTAGAGGTCTGAGGTCAACAATAGATATCTTTCCTCAGTTGCTCTCCACTCCATTTTTTAGATAAGGTTTCTTACTGAATCTGGCTGGTCAGCAAGTCCCAGGGATTTACTTGTCTTTGGCCTGCAGTATAGATGTAACCAACCATCTTATTAAATATTAAACACAGAACCAATGAAAAAGAGAAAGCCAAGAGGTCAGAGCTCAGAGCTCAAACCTTACCCTTCCTCCTGCGGTGGTCCTACCTCTCCGAAAAGGACCTACTTCCTGTGTGTTTGCCTTTATATAGTCTTTCTGTTCTGCCTTCTCAATGGTTGTAAACCCAAACACATGACTGCCTCGTCACTGCCTGTAAGTACAATCCTCCAGGTCTTAAAGGCATGTGTCTTCAATGCTGGCTGTATCCTTGAACACACAGAGATCTACCTAGCTCTGTTTACCAAGTGCTGGGATTAAAGGTATGTGCCATCACCGTCACACTCTTGCTATGGCTCTAATAGCTCTGACTCTGGGGCAACTTTATTTATTAACATACAATTAAAATCACATTTCAGTACAAATAAAATACCACCATATTTCCCTTTTCTATTTTAATAAAAAGAAAAAAGCAAAAGGTTATAATTAACATAAGAAAAACTATATACAAAAGTACAATAACTGTATACAATATATACAAGTAATAAATACCTAAGCAATGTCTAGTCCATTTGTATTTGACAAATCAGAGAAAATAATTCCATTATCTATCCTATTTTGGTAAATCCAAGATGTATCTAATGCACTTTCTATCCTAATTAATCTTCAACTATAACTAACTAATCTTCAACTATAACTAACTAATCTTCAACTCCCTCAGAGACCCAAGAAGGAAATAATATTAGCTAACAAAAATAAAAACAGGAAGTGCATGCAAGCAACTTCCAAAAAATTTGTGAGTTGACAGAAACAGCCAGCTTCCTGGACAGTCACCTGAGGTTTCTCCACAGTGTTAGGGCATCATCTTCAGCCTATAGGCTTAGCATAGCTGACAGACTCATTTGAGAAGTAGGATGTACACAAGGTCAACAGTTCAACCTCACATTGGGTGAGAGCAGTCCATGTACCAGAAACACCTGAATTCCACTAGTGTCATGTCATGATTCAGGATTTTAAATTCTGGAAATTTTTGATGTTTTTTTAATTCAGCTGTCCATTCTTCTTGGCTGTGTATATATGGCTTCATCTCAGCATCCATTCTTCTCCACATCCCTCTATCAAATGCCAATCTACTATTGAGAGGCGTGAGCTTAGTTACTCTTCAAGAATAACTGTTTCAGCTGCTGTTCCATTGCACATCAGAAGCCATTGGCCCACTGCCTGTTCAGCTGCCTTTGAAGAAAAGGGCACTATACCTTTTCTGAATTGCGAAGGCCACTTCAGGGATGGTGCCATATTGTCATGGCCTCAGAAGATGCCTTTTGATAAAGCCATAACCACACTTGTTTTGGCAACAATCAGTAGTCCTTTGTTTCGTGTTCTGTCTGTCCATTTTGTCCTGTTGATTCGAGGATACTTTGTTGTCCAGTGGCTAACTTTTGCCACAATGAAAGTTAACTCCATATGCAATTTCTTCAATGCCCATGTTTTCTCTGAAGTAGATTGGTACTGCCAGGAGCCAACATGTCTCAAAAAAGAAAAATTTCTAAGTTATTAAAACATTTTAAATGCCATATTCTATAGATCTCTAAAGGGTTTGAAGATGACCTGTTTATCTAAAATATATCTGCTCAATTTTTAAAACATATCTAATATGACTACAAGTTCTATTGTAATGTCTAACTACTAACTTTCATTTCTTTATATCCTAATAGTTGGTAATAATAACATTCAAGGGTGAAAAAATTGCATTACATTGTTAAATGAATGGTATAAATACAATTAGAAATATACATACAGCATTTTCTAAAAATATCAATTTCAAATTTGTATACAATATAAAAAAATCCAATGTAAAGTATTTAAAACTAGTAATTGTCTTTTTCTTCTTTTCTTTTTTTTCTTTCTTTTTTTTAAACAAGAACCTTAAATCTAATCTCCTTTGCTTAGCCTTTTTTCTAACCCTTGACAACAACTTGTAACCAACCCCCCTAAACAATGAAAATTATCCCAGACCCAAAACCCATTAAAAAGACCAAAAACCACCCACCCCACCCCACCTCTTTGGGAATTTGGGCATCGTATTCTTAAAATTGCTTCCTGCTGGGTATGGGCAAAGTTATTTTTATTCTGAAAAAAAAAATTAGGTTAATTGTCAAATTCTAGGAAAGGTAACTATATCCTTCGTTATCCAGTCTGTGTATAATGCCAAAGTTCAGGGTTTACCTCAAATCCTTATTCAAGTAGTCTATGAGACTGGATCATGTCAGCTAGCCCTCTCAAAATTGCTCTGAGCACCTTGTAGTCCGAAGCTGACCTGTAGATGATGTTTGTCAGATTAATGATATTATTATTGTCCACGTGGAATTGTTGTTGTTGTGGGGCCCCATCTTCTTCCTGGAGATTTCAGTTGATGTTAGGCCTGGCCGTGATTTCCTGCAAAAAACTGATAAGAGACTCGAACACAAAGACATCTATATGCAGCTAATAGAAGCCTTTTTTCTAGAACTAGTTAGTACTCTATATGACCATTCATATCTTAACAAAGTTTAAAATGTATATATCTATATATATTAATCTTGTAAATTTTGATATAAAATTTATACTTTAAGAAAAGTTTAAAGAATCAGAATAGAATCAAAGAGTTGAGATTAGTAATAGAATACTCCCTTAATTAATTTGGCTTTTCTCCTGTCCCATAGCAGAAGATGGCTCTTTTATTCTGGCATGATACAGGGAGTTTGCATTTTCCTTTTAACAACATGCTTGAGTTTAAAGAAGGAGAGAGCCATTTTCCAACTCCAAAGTCAACTTTAAATTTTAATTGAACTGGGACTATTAGAAGACCAACAGTGTTGAATTTCTTTAAAGAATAGCAGAAACAAACATTTAGGAAGACTTATAAAAAAATTTTAGAGGATATACCCATACGCCATTTCACTCTGTTTCCTGGGATAGATGATTTGTCCCTTTTCTTCAGTTGTCTCATTTGTCCTGTGTTCTTCAGATTCCTTAACCTTCATTCTCCTAAAAGACAAAAACAAAAACCTTTCCCCAAGACTAATTTTGGGGATATTCCTTTTTGGCAAGTTATTATCTGATTAAACGAAAAGGCATGTGTTACTGGTATAAGTTAGTTTAAATTGGATGTTCATGCTGATTGATGAACTATCACCTCCTCTAATTAAGAGGTTTCTCTTGTTCAAATCGAACCTTTATCAATTTTGATGGCACCCACAGCTTATCTTCTCCTGTAGAAACAAAGCAAAACCTCATCCCCAACGTACTACATACCATGGTTTCCATTCTGAGGTTAGCACATCCTTAAAGTATATAGGCTGATTCAATTCTGTACTTTTTTTTTTTATTATCCAATGTCTCTCTGCAGCTGTTGTTCCTTTCTCATTGGCATTGAGAAAATTCAAAGTTAATAGAGCATTATGCAGTCTATTTCTGGGGGGTTTTGTTACCCCTTTCTGTTTATTTAGTATATCCTTTATAGTTCTGTTTGATCTTTCTATAACTGCTTGACCTGGAGGATTATGTGGATATTCCTGTAATATGCTTTATATTGTAATAAGCAAAAAACTGTTTCATTTAAACAGAGACATATGATGGAGCATTGTCAGTTTTAATTTGTGGAGGTATACCCATGATGGCCATGACTTCTAGCAAAGGAGTAATTATAAAATCAGCTTTTTCATAACTCAAAGCAGTTGCCCATTGAAATCCTGAATAAGTATCGATGGTGTAGTGTACATTTTTCAATTTTCCAAATTCTGCAAAGTGAAACACGTCCATCTACCAGATTTCATTACTTTGAGTATGCTTTGGATTACATCCTGCTGGTAATGGCGTTTGATTGTAGAAGGAACGAGTAGGACATTTCTTTACTATTTCTTTGGCTTGTTGCCAGGTTATGGAAAATCCTTCTTTAAACCTTTACTATTGACATGATGTTTTTTATGAAATTCTGAGGCCTCCAGCACATTTCCTATCAATAATTTATCAATCTCATCATTGCCTTGTGATAGAGGGCCTGGCAGACCAGTATGGGATTGGATTTGAGTTATATATAAAGGATGACTCCTTTTCCTGATTGTATCTTGTAATTGAATGAATAGTGAAGTTAATTCTGAAGCATCAGGGATAAATTCTGCAGTCTCAATATGTAATACCACTCTTTCAGCATACTGAGAGTCAATTACTATGTTGAGAGGTTCTGAAAAATCCATTCACACCAACAGAATAGCATACAATTTTGATTTTTGAACTGAATTATAAGGACTTTGAACCACTTTACTTAAATTTTCTGATTTGTAACCTGCCTTTCCTTGTTTGTTGGCATCTGTATAAAATGTACAACTCCAGATATGGGTTTTTCCCATACAATTCGAGGCAAAATCCAATCAGCTCTCTTTATAAGATCAATTCTAATGCTTTTGAGATATTTGCTGTTAATTTCTCCCAAAAAATTACTGCAAGCTCTTTGCCAAGGTTCACTTTCTGTCCATAATTTTTCAATGTCCTCCTTAGTTAAAGGTATGACAATTTCTGCTGGGTCTATTTGATGAAGTCTCATTTTTCTTTCCAAATCAAGTTAGAGATTTTTTTCCACATAAGTTTTTAATTTTTTTATTTGGTTAATTTAGTAAAAATATCCATTACAATATAATATTCCCTCTGCATTAATATTCCTGTAGGAAAATGCCTAGAAGGTAAAATAACCAAAATGCAATCCAGCTTTGGATCTATACGATCCACGTGCCCATCATGTACTTTCTTTTCTACCAAGGCTAATTCTTTCTCAGCTTCAGGTGATAATTCTCTTGGACTATTTAAGTCCTTGTCACCTTCTAAGGTTTTGAACAAATTAGTCAGTTCATCATTTTTTACCCCAACAATAGTTCGTAGATGAGAAATATCTCCAAATAATCTTTGAAAGTCATTAAGAGTCTGTAGTCTATCTCTCCGAATTTGCACCTTTTGGGGTCTAATTTTTTGTAGTTCTATTTTATATCCTAAATAATTAATAGAATGTCCTCTTTGTATCTTTTCAGGAGCAATTTGTAATCCCCAGCAAGGCAAAATTTTCTTTACTTCTTCAAACATTATTTCTAAAGTATCTGCATTTGAGTCAGCTAGTAAAATATCGTCCATATAATGATAAATTATAGATTTAGGAAATTTTTTACGAATCACTTCCAATGGCTGTTGTACAAAATATTGGCACAGAGTTGGGCTATTCAACATTCCCTGTGGGAGGACCCTCCATTGAAATCTTTTAACCGGTTGAGAATTATTATAAGTAGGCACTGTAACAGCAAATCTTTCTTTGTCTTTTTCTTGTAAGGGTATTGAAAAGAAACAGTCTTTTAAATCAATAACTATGAGAGGCCATCCTTTTGGTAACAGAGTAGGCAAAGGCATCCCAGATTGTAGAGAGCCCATTGGCTGAATTACTTTGTTAATTGCTCTAAGGTCTGTTACCATTCTCCATTTACCAGATTTCTTTTTAATAACAAATACAGGAGAATTCCAAGGACTGGTTGATTCTTCAATATGCTGAGCATTTAACTGTTCTTCTACCAGCTCTTCTAAAGCCTGGAGTTTCTATGTTGTTAAAGGCCATTGCTGGACCCATACAGGCTTGTCTGTTAACCATTTTAAAGGTAGAGCTGTTGGTGTCTTTGGAAGATCATCAGTTGTTGTGCCCTGTTCTTGTATAATATGGATGGCTGGTGACCACTCATTAGAATAATATTTTCTAATATTTCTCTCAGAAACATGTGCTAGTTTATGATTTGTTTCTGAGATTGGAGGGATGTTAATCTGAGTATTCCATTGTTGCAACAAGTCTCCACCCCACAGGTTGATAGCTATGTTAGCCACATATGGTTTCAATTTTCCTCTCTGTCCTTCTGGACCTATACATTCGAGCCATCTTGCACTCTTTTTCACCTGAGATAATGTCCCAATTCCTAACAGTTGAACATTTACCTCCTGAAGAGGCCAAGTTGGATGCAAAAATTCTGGTGCAATTATGGTAACATCTGCACCTGTGTCTACTAGACCAGACAACAAAACACCATTTATTTTTATCGTTAATTTTGGTCTCTGTTCATTAATAGAAGTTTGCCAAAAAATTTTCTTTATGTTTTCTCCTGAATTTTCTATTCTCTCTGTTTCATCATCCTGACCAGCATGATTTATTCCAATAGGCATTTGGTTATTTAATTGTTCTGAGTAGGCATTTCCTCTACGGCTGCAGGAAAGGTTTATACTGGATTTGCTGTGGGGGCCTGCATGAGGCCCCTCTGGGAGTTTTCAGAACACTGAGGCAAAGGATTACCCTGTCTGTCCTTTGTTGATCTACATTCGTTGGTCCAGTGTTTTCCTTTACCACACCTTCTGCATACTCCAGAAGGAAGGGGCATTCTGTTGCCATTGTTCCTTGAAGAAGCATTGTTGCTAGGAATGACCTGTCTACAGTCCCTTTTCAGATGTCCTTGCTTTCCACATCCAAAACATCTAACATTCCTCAAACCTTTTGAAATTGCTTCTCCTACCCACATATCATCATGCTCATGAGCCTCAATATTAACCGTGTCTCTAATCCAATCATCCAAAGGTACAGATCTTGCCTTTAATGGCCTGATTATTTTTTGCATGCTGCATTCACATTCTCAATGGCCAAAGATTCAATTATTATCTTACTATCTTCTGAATCCAGGACCATTCTCTTTACTGCTGAAGCCAGTCTTTGTAAAAAAAAAAATCTGTGAAAGATTCTTTTGGGCCTTGTTTAACCTTTGTAAATGACTCAGTTTTTTTTCCTGGTTCCTCAACTCTGTCCCATGCATTCAACATAAAATTAGGGTTTGGACATCATATAAACATTATGTTTGTACTGAAGCATATTGGCCTTCTCCAATAAGCTGATCCTGACAAACTTGTATTCTTTTATCCCTCCATTGTTTTTCTATGTTTTTAGCCTCATCCTAGAACCAAGTTAGCCACTGGAGCCTTTGGCTGGGTTCCAGAACAGCTTGTGCCAGCTCCTGCCAGTCCTGTGGTACAATCCTATTATATGTTGACCAAGAGTTTAACATTTGCTTTACATATGGGGAATGCATACCATAAGATACTATTGCCTCCTTAAACCTTTTTAAATCCAACATTTCAATTGGAGCCCAAATATTTTGAGTAGTCATTTGATTAGGCAACTGTTGAACGGTTACAGGATAAATTAAGGGTGACTGTGTGAAAACAGGCTTTGTTTCTGTAACCTTATGATCCGATCTTGAAACAACTTCAGTGTTAATTTCTTCTGTTTGAATTTTTATAGGTTTAAAAAGTTTTTCTAAAGCTGTCATCCTGGCACATAAATTAACTATTTTTTAAATAGTAAAGTGAGGATAAGCATAGTAATAAACTGCATAACTTGATCAATATTAATCTTCTTGTTGCTCCATTGTCAGACTGCCTAAAATTTTGAACAAAACCCAATTTTCTTCCAATGTACACATAAAACCCATTTTTTTTAAATGTGGAAAAAATTTCTCTTTTAAATAGTTTCCTTTAAAATATCTGATATGTTGTGACTTACCAAGTCTGCATAGAACAGTAGAGATCCGAGGGAATTTCAAAACAGCCGCCTAGTGTCTGAGATGTGAATCCAGAGAGAGAGAGAGAGAGAGAGAGAGAGGAGAGAGAGAGAGAGAGAAGGCAAGAAAGCTTAGCTGGCTAAAGCTTAAATCCAGCCACGTGTTCCCTCTTGAGCCGAGTCAAGGCTTGGCTCTGGCTTCCTTAAGCTCCCACCATGTGCGTTGGCTTTACAGGCAGGGGCCCTGTTCGGCAGGGCAGGTCTGAGTTTTTTGTAGCACCTGCTTTAAGCAAGTAGCTCACAGTTAGTCTGGCCTGAGGCCAAGCAGACTTGGGCTAGGGAGCCAGCTGCCTTGGCTAGGGAGCCAGCTGCACTTGCAGGAAACTGGACCTGCCACCAAGCCAAGCGCATTTTAATGGATTCTTGTCACGTTGGGCACCAAATGTAGATGTAACCAACCATCTTATTAAATAAGAAACACAGAAACAATGTAAAAGAGAAAGCCAAGAGGTCAGAGCTCAGAGCTCAAACCTTACCCTTCCTCATGCAGTGGTCCTACCTCTCCAAAAGAGACCTACTTCCTGTATGTTTGTCTTTATATAGTCTTTCTGCTCTGCCTTCTCATTGGTTGTAAACCCAAACATGTGAATGCCTCATCACTGCCTGTAAGTACAGCCCTCCAGGTCTTAAAGGTGTGTGTCTCCAATGCTGGCTATATCCTTGAGCACACAGAGATCTACCTAGCTCTGTCTACCAAGTTCTAGGATTAAAGGTGTGCGCCACCACCGCCATGCTCTTGCTATGGCTCTAATAGCTCTGACCCCGGGCAACCTTATTTATTAACATACAATTAAAATCACATTTCAGTACAAATAAAATACCACCATAGTGCAGCCCTGGAATGACCTGCTCACCCAGCTTTGACACGGTAATATGAACTAAACTCAGATCCACATGCTTATGTAAGAAGCTGCTGTGGATTTTGCTCATTGTTAATAATAAAGCTGATTGGCCAACAGCAGGGCAGAAAGAGATTGGGCAAGACAGTCTGACTCAGGGAGAATGCTGGGAGAGAAGGACAGAGTCAGGGCAGTCTCAAGAGATGCCAATAAGCCACCAAGCAAATAGGACATGTAGAAAATGAGAAAACAAGCCACAAGCCACATGGTAGAATGTAGATTAATAGAAATGGGTTAATTTAAATGTAAGAGCTAGTTGGTAATAAACCTGAGCTATTAGCTAAGCCTTTATAAGTAATATAAGCCTCTGAGTGGTTATTTGGGAACTGGCAGGCAGGACAGGAAACATCCATTTACAACAAGCACTTTACCAACTGAGCCATCTCCCCAGCTCCTGCAGAGTTCACTTAAGAGCCTTTAATTGTTGTTTTTTTACATATCTAATCTACGTTTCACCCTAGGTTAGTTTTGGCCTGAACATTGTAATTACTGTGTCTAGAAACTCAGTCTGAAGCTTCTCTGTCTTTAGTTTGTTGAGCAAATATGATTTAGTGATAGTAACTATTTTGATACCCTGTCTATTAATTCTAACATCTATGGCAGCTCTGGCTGAGCTTGAATCAATTTCTTTTTTCAAATCAATGAGACTTGCTAATCTTCTGTTATGACCTAATTATTGACTGGCATCTATGATGAGACGTGTCTCACTAGATGCCAGGTGTTGTCACACACCACAAATATTCCTGAGCTTTGTTCTGGGATAAAGTTAAGTTACTTGGAAACAATTTGAACATTTCTAGTCTTGCACTTAAATTTGTTTATATTTGATCAAACATTGCATTAGACCAGGGCTAATTTTGTCCTAAATGGGGACAGTGTCTCTGAGGACTCAGTCAGTGCTTCAGTGAACTATATATCTTCACTGTAGCTGGACAAACAGGGACCATGGGGGCCTTGATAGCATCACACTCTTACCTTCTGTTATGTTGTGGTTAATGCTTCAACTATAATAGGCTTTCCATGTGTGAGGCCTATCCTCAGCTATAAAGGTTGCTGGAAACCTCCACAGATCTCCAGGGATGTCTGTGTACTGTGTGAGGGAGAGTAAGAAGAAAATGTAGACTTGATAATTTTTTGACCTAGAGAAGAATTCATGCTGGGGCTTCTAGAATGAATCCATTTGCTAAGAGAATGTTAATAATATTATTATTCTGGAATACATCTTAGAACCTTTATCATTAAAACTGCATAGTAAAGTCAGGCTAACTTTCTGGCTCCTCACATTTGCTCCACCAAGTCCAGATACAATCACAAAAATCTTTATATAAGACCCAGAGCTGCCACAAGGCAAGTCTCTATGAGAAATCCCTGCCTGCTCACCTCTAATTCAGGCTGTAGATAGGGTACAACATAAACACATTCTAGAAGCTTTTAAACAGAAGTATAATACATACACAGAAAAGTCCACATACACTAAGTGTACTCCTGGAAGAACTTCCAAAATTCCAGTCCCAACACATGGTTTTGACTGGGTCACTGTGTCCTGCCTTCAGCCAAACATTAATTGAGGTACTTGAGATGGTGTCTTGTAGAAGTAGTTAACATCAACAATTGAGATAAAGCAAAAGATATTGTCCTCAGTCACATAAGCAAGCCTCAGTCAATCAGCTAAAGACTTTTCAAGAAAAAACTGACACTTCTCTGGGGAAGTGGAGATCCCATGTCCAGACATCAACAGCAGCAACAACAGCCCTTGTGCATAGGTTTCTAATGAGGCCTTTTTTTGCCTTTTAAGCAGTATAGCAGTGTGCATTCGTGTGTGTGTGTGTGTGTGTGTGTGTGTGTGTGTGTGTGTGTGTGTGTGTGTAGAACCTCAACTGAGGCTTCTTCCATGATTTAAAGCAGCAGCATATATTTATTACAGGAAAGAAAGCACAGTTAAAAGCAAACCTTAGAGGTGATAATAGTCATGGCAATATGGGCAAGGAGGGAGGTGGCTGCTCTGGGTCCTAGGGTCTCCACTGTGGTTATGTGGAATAAATGAGGAAAAATCAGTGAAGTTCGATGTCTGGAAACAGCTATGAGTGGCAGTACCTATCTTAGGAAGCAAGGACGATGGCCTACTTTGTCATACACTGGAATAAGATATGCATCATTTCAATTAGACATAAGATAAAAGCAGCCAATGAATCAGAGGAGGTTCTGGTCTCCAGTGCCACTTGGATGGAGTTTGACAGACTAGATTAACTCCAACCTGCTGTCCCCACACTGAGGAGATTGCTCAGGTAATGCAAAGTTGGGTCTCAGGCTGTCCGTAGGCAACAATGGCACGATGTACCTCAGCCCTCAGTCAGCCATGACGACACTGAATGAAGGGCACCTGCCCTAGGGAGATCTAGTCAGATAGCCAATCCTCAAACCCAGCATATGAGGAAAGAGTGGATGAGGGAAAGGCTTTCTGGAGAGAGACAGCTGGTCCTGATGCAGCCCAGAACTGAAAGGGTTTGGAATCTCCTAACTGTATGCTTGAAGGGATGTCCAAGGGCTTGGAAAGGCTGTGGTAGGTGATATCAGGCTGCGTCCAACACCACTAGTGGGCCGAGGAACAGTGTTAACATGAAACCACCCTGAAGAACATAGGCTCTTAGTTGTACTAGAGAGAATTTTGGTCTTCAGGACCCCACATTTTCTTTTGTTGCTTCCTTTTCTCATCAGCCCACCCAGTATTTCCAGCATTGGTCACAAGATAATTTTAAAAAAGTTGAGACTCATAGAAAGCCTCCAAATAAAATCTATATCCCAGCAGCCACTATCCAGTGACCTAGAGCAAGCAGAAGATAGCGGATTAACAAGCAGAAGTCACCAGGAGAGAAGCATGGTGTAGTGATGTTTTGTTTGTACTCGAACAAATAAAGCTCACCAGGGGATCAGAGCGTGGAGCTAGCCACTAGAGGCCAGGCAGTGGTGGCACACACCTTTAATCCTAGCACTGGGGAGGCAGAGATCCACCTGGATCTCTGTGATTTCAAAGCCACCCTGGACTACATGAGATTGACTCAGTCTAGGAGAGAAAACAGAGCCAGGCAGTGCTGACACACGCCTTTAATCCCAGTATTGGGAAGCACACACGCCTTTAATCCCAGAAAGTGATGGCTGGGCAGAGAAAGGTGTATAAGGCATGAGGAGACAGGAACTAAAGGCTTTTCAGCAGATGTGTCCCTTTCAGCCAGAGGCTTTTTCCGGCTGAAGCCTTTTTGGCTGAGGAAGCTCACTCCGCTAGAGGCCTATCGGCTGAGGGTTTTTCAGGCTAAGGAATTGGTGAGGTAAGAGGCAGTAGCTGTGGCTTGTTCCTTTGTCTCTCTGATCTTTCAGCATTTACCTCATTATCTGGTACAGAGTTTTTTATTAAAAGACTATTTAGAATTCGAGTTACAGATCCCAATATGGGAAGTGATATGGCTGGGTGGAGAAAGAAAGTGATAAAGTGTGGTGTAGACAGGAGCTTGGCCCCTTTCAGGCTGAGGATTCCTAGAGGTAAGAAACCTTTCTAGTGGCTGGCTGCTCTGCTTCTCTGATAATTCAGTTTTCATCTTGATATCTGACTCGGGGTTTTTATTATTAAGACCAATTAGAATTCATGCTACAGAATGAGTTTGTCCGTGTGCAGCTTTAGATGCACATAAGGGCACTAAACCCACCTTCTCCGCTGGTCCCATCTTCTGCTCTTTCCCTGGAATCCGTCTATTTCCCCTCTCCCTCCTGGCCCACTTTGGCAGAGCTGTTCTCCAGTGCCATCAGGAGCCACCCTCTCTCTCCTCACTGTCCTCACATGCAACTCTGCCAGACCCCATCCTTGATCAAGAAGAGTCAGACCCAGGCTGTACCTTCAGAAAGGCCCCCTGGCCCGTCTTCTGTTACTCATGGCCCTTCTAATCAATACCAGGTCACGTGACAAGAAATCAGGAAACCACAGGGCAAGGCACACACATAGCCATTTATGAAGGGAGTGAACCCACAGAGCAAAAGGAAACATTCTTGCCAGCGCCTTCTGGAATGCCTCACCTCTGAGTGGATATTGTCTAGTATGATATCATCTGTTTTACCTAATCCATCATCAAATGGCTTTGATTTAATTTTTTAAATTACATTATTTACTTCATGGGAGATGTGGGGGAGGTGCCTGCACATATGCATGCATGTTGATCTCACAAACGACTGCAGGTATCCATTCTCTCACTCCGCCATGTGGATTCTGAAGACCAAACTCAGGTCCTCAGGCTTCCCTGCAAGCACCTTTACTCACTGAGCTGTCTTACTGGTCTCAGATTGTTGGGTTTTGGTGAATTTGCTGTTCATGTTTTCATGTTGAAAGGAGTCATTTCACTCCAGGATCCAGAAGTAAACCTGACTGCCTAAGAAGGTGGCCTGGCAGGGCAAGAGGAGATCCACAGGTAACAGAGGAAGTGGTGTGGGAAGTGGTGGTGGGGAGATTAGGAATGTGCAGCAGGAGAGGGTAAATGTCATTGAGGCCCAGCAGGGATGTCCTGAGAGTCTGTTCGAGGGACTATCGAGTTAGCCCAACCACAGTGCAGAGCCTGACACTCAAGAACAGCCCTGATCTCAGGGGTCTTGTGACAACAACCTGTCCCTTCTCTTCATCTCCATCATTCCTCTTGACACCAAGCTTAGCAGGGTCACAATCAGGAAGTTCTCAATGCAAGAAAAGGCAATGTCAGAGGAGGGAGTAGATCCACCTGTGCCTCAGTCTCTATCCCACTGAGGGCAGAGCTGTCTAATATTCGGTCAATGTCAGGCTCTAGGTGCTGTTTGGTGCAGAACATCTTCAATTCCTGCAGTGAAAACATCACATGATTTGATGTGCCATGAGAACCTGTTCTCAAGAGGGACCACAGAAACCCTGCGTCTCCTCCAATGTTCTGAGTATTTTTATTCCTAAGTAGAGAAAGGACTAACCCATTGGGACAGCTTTAGGGTATTTCAAGATGAATGAAAAACAAGAATGGGTGCATTTTCTGGCAGTACCATGGCTCTTTTCTACCTGTTTCTGTGGCAGTTTCCATACCACAACAATCTGGGCATTCTCTGCCACATTTCCCCACTTTTGCAGTTAGACAGTTTGGGATGTTGGTGTGGGGTGGACTTGACTTGAAATGTACCTTTGGCTCGTTCCACTAAGTTTATTTTAACAGGGTATATCCTGAGAACATTAGTATGCTGTGGGAGTTTCCTCAAATAGTTCTGCCCACACAGTGAGGCCTGCTAATAAACCAGCCCCCAGCTCTCCTGTTCCCTCCTGTCACACATGATGTACACAGGCTTCCAGGCTAAGGATTTCATTTATGTACAAGCCTATGGCTTGCACCCCAGAAGAGCTCCCAATTTTGCAAGCATAATTACTTATGTGCTTCCCATGCCATCCCCGCCACACTGGTAACCACACAATCTGCACAAATCGGCAAAACAAAAACAAAGTTTCAGGTTGCTTCAGCTCTCTTCAATCATCTTTTCTATATTTGAAGCTCCATTTCTCTTCTTCTTCTTCTTCTTCTTCTTCTTCTTCTTCTTCTTCTTCTTCTTCTTCTTCTTGAGACAGGGTTTGTTTGTTTGCTTGCTTGTTTGTAGCCCTGGCTATCCTAGAACTAGCTCCAGGTTGGTCTCAAACTCACAGAGATCCACCTACTTCTGCCTCCCCAGTGCTGGGATTAAAGGTGTGTGCCACCATCACCAGGCTTCAAGCTCCATTGTTTCAAATTTAAAAACCCTTTTCTTCACGAGCACTACAGCCCTCTGCTTCCCACCTCTCCACTTCTTTGCTCTCAAGAAGAGGAACCTTTATCAGGAGGTACAGGTGCTAGACACTGACACGCTCATAGAATGAGGCCATGATAAAGAAGAGATTGGACTGTCTTCTGTTTTGTGTGGGTTTGGGTGTGTGGGCAGAGAGCAAGGTGTAGCCTCCACCCCTACTACTTCTCAGAGTGTTTGATTTTTCTCTTTCACCCACTCTCTCTAAGATCCAGGTGCCTGGTACCTGAAACAAGTGAGAGATACAAAGAATATTCCAGAAAACAGAACTCAGAGCTTTCAAGATGGGCCTTATACCAAACAGATACCTTGGAGGTTTTCTTCTCAAAGCCAAGTTTAATCAGCAAGGTCAGGCATAGAAGCAAACTGGAGACTAGACACAAAGCATGAGAAGAGTCATGGGTATGTGGCAGTACCCCCAGTTGGTTGGTCCAGATTTCAGAGCCAGGGCACTGGATGTTCAATTAGGAAGGACATAGATCATTCTTATTGTCAGAGGACCAGCTCATTTATTGCTGAAACAAAATGGTCAAATATAACTGGTGACTAATGTTTGCTGGGAGATACTTTGAGGAGGAAAAGTAGTTATCTGTGAGTCAGTGAAATGGCTGAATAGTTAAGGGT
The DNA here is from genome assembly GCF_004664715.2 of Peromyscus leucopus. Classification (NCBI taxonomy): domain Eukaryota; kingdom Metazoa; phylum Chordata; class Mammalia; order Rodentia; family Cricetidae; genus Peromyscus; species Peromyscus leucopus. The sequence goes on along the minus strand of NC_051070.1, from coordinate 92,474,372 downwards.
GCTTGCCACCATGCTTGATGACATAAGTTCAGTCCCCAGGACTTACATGGCTGAAGGAGAGAACCAAATCCCTTAGGTTATTCTCTGACCTCTACATGTGTGCCATGGCATGTATGTGCATGTGTGTGTCCATACACACAAGATAGATAGATAGATAAATAGATAGATAGATAGACAGATGATAGATAGATAGATGATAGATAGATAGATAGATAGATAGATAGATAGATAGATAGATAGACAAATAAATAAATATTTTTAAAAGTTGTCATTTGGAAGAGGTTCATGGTAGGAAGCAGAGCAAACATGTACCACACAGCTACTATGTAGTACCTTAGTACCCCCAGATCTGAAATAGAATCCTCTTAAATTATTACCACTCTGAGCATGACTGTGTCATGATGTCTGAGGACATGAACTAAATGTATCAGTCTGTAAGTTACTTGTACCAGGCTTTTTCTTTTAGGCTACCAACCAGCTCCTAAATCGACATAGAGACTTACTAGTTATGAATGCTCGGTCTAGCTTGGGCTTGTTTCTGGCTAGTTCTTTTAACTTAAATTAACCTGTTTCTCTTTGCCTTTTACCTCAGGGCTTTTTACCTTTTCTTTCTGTATGTCCTACCATGTGCCTGCTGGCTGGTGGCTGCCTGGATGGTTCTAGGCATCTGTCTTCCTCTTTCTCCCTCATTCTCTCTTCTTCCTCTCATTCTCTTTCAAGCCTAGATTTCTCCTCCTATTTATTCTCTGTTTGACAACCCTGGCTATCCTTCTCCTGACTAGCTATTGGCTTTTCACCTTTTTAGTAGACCAATCAGGTGCCATAGGCAGGCAAGGTGAAACAAATGCAATGCATCTGTACATAATTAAACACATATTTTCACACATTAAACAAATGCAGCATAAACAAATGTAACAGACCTTTACACAATATTCCACAACAGTTACTTGTTACTACTTTTACTTACCAGATAAAATAAAAACTCAGGAAGTATAAATGTGTAGCTAGAGTTTTCCTCCTTTGCCCACAGTCAGGACAAATCTTTGTCACCAGCCAGTCCCACAGCCACTCAGACCCAACCAAGAAAACACAGAAACTTCTATTGGTTACAAACTGTATGGCCATGGCAGGCTTCTTGTTAACTGTTCTTATAGCTTAAATTAATCCATTTCCATAAATCTATACCTTGCCACGTGGCTCGTGGCTTACTGGTACTTTACATCTTCCTTGTCCTGGCGGCGGCTCCAGGCAGTGACTCCTGCCTTCCTGTTTTTTTTTCTCCTCTCTGTTAGTCCCGCCTATACTTCCTGCCTATCCATGGGCCAATCAGGTTTTATTTATTGACCAATCAGAGCAATTTGACATACAGACCATCCCCCAGCACAGCCAAGTGCAGACCATCTCAGACACCTGCACTCAGGCCCATGGTCCTAATCATCCTCTATGCAGACCTGCTGGGTAAAGCCACGAGGAACCCAAGAACGGGCTCCCACAGGACATACAAAACATCCCACAACATAAATGAGCATCTGCTTCTACTTCAATATTTTCATGAATGCAGACAGTTGTGTGCCTGTCGTATAAAATTTCTCTCTACACTCATATAGCTAACTCAACCATTTGTAAGGGGCATTGGTGATGTAAATAGCCAATTGGGAGATTTGAACTATTTATTTAACCTGCTATTTCATGTTATATAATAAGTACCTGGCAAGTAGAAGACACAAGAAGCATGTAATTATTGCTCTCAGTGATAAATTTGCTGTATTTGTCTGTCAGATAAGTCTTAGAGAATTACCCAAATATATACAGTAGTCATGTTCCAAGGTTATATATATATATATATATATATATATATATATATATATATATATATTTATCATGAAAACTTGGACTGTGAGGGTTTTGTGTGTGTGTATGTATGTATGGTTGAACCCTGTATTAGTTCCAAGCTTACCAATTATACTTTTGAAGGAAATAAAAACTAATAAATATGCCAGAGTTTAAAAACTGTTAAATAAGTTGATAAATTTCGGCTATCACTTGAGATTTTTATAACATTTTATATCCTTTCTTTACCAATTTCAATTTTCTAATTGGTAAACATTTTCATCTTCTCTTGGTTCGGGGAAGTAGCAGTCATGTCAACTAGCTCCCTCGTTAAATAGTCATAAAGACAGACCTGTCTTGTGAGCAGGGACACAGCTCAAGGCTCAACTCCTGTCTTGACATTCATCACATTTATATGTAAATTGTCAGAGTGAAAGTTGATCCATACTGGCAATGGACTCAGGCAAAGAATCCACCAGGGTACAAAGAAGAACTGACAGGCAACCCTGAAACTCAGGGCAACAAGTCTGAAGGATTCACAAATACTCATGTTGGCCAACATGTCCAAAATCTCACATTTATCTCTCTGAAAATTAGTAATACCTCATCATATTGGTCTTGTTCTCTGTAATGTACTTAACTTTCATACATAATTACTGAATTTGATCCTCAAAGCCAGTGTAATATCGACTATAATATTATTCTTATTTAGTAAATAAAGACCTTGAGACTCTAGCTTCTTACATGATCTTTCCCACATTACATAGTTGGCTTACTTTAGGTGCTGCTAATCTGATGAGTCATCAGGAAAGTGAGATCTAAGCATGATTCCAAGACCTGAGGGACTGTCTCTTATCTCAGTACTTACCACACTTTGATGGCAATAGCAAGGAACCAAGGAAGTTCACAATCTTTCATTAAGCATGAAAACTTACAATTATTCCCTAAACTTCAACAGCACATTCAGTGCAACTAATTTCTAATGAAGCCACAAAGTCCATGGAAACATGGAGGATGTGCCCTTAAGAAACTCATCAATGTAAAACCATTGCTACTCATCAGTAAATCTACGCACCCAGTAACATGAGGTAACCTGAAGACATGGTTACTGGACATCAAGCTTCGGGGTTCCCAAGTTTTACAGTGAGTGGTTGGGCATTTCAGGACTCAGGAATCAGGTGCAGAATATCTGTGAATTCTAAAAAAAGTTACTAGAAACCAGTCTCATTCTTACATTTCAAATCTAGAATATACATCTAAACCTAAGCACTGTGATAACATTCATTTTCAATAGCCTTCTGCATATTCAAGAACTATCAAGCATTTAATAGTTCTGTTTGGTTTCTTCATCAGGTGATGGGCTTGCTGAAAACTAAAAGGAAAAAATAATTTTGCAAAATGATGGCGATACAGGGATGTCTTTGAAGAGTAAGAATACAAATAGCTAATTATTGGTTATTCCTATCTACTCCCTTTAGAAAGAGTCAAATGCCAAATACCAGATTTCCTTAATTCTTTACAAACAAAAAGAACCCCTTTGCATCCATCAGGACTTAGAGTCTCTAGTAACTAAACTGTAATTTATTTGTTTATTGAACAAGCATTTAGTGTACCGTTGTGTTATTGAAAATAAAAAAAAAGATGAACACTGAGATGCTTTGAATCACTGAGGAAGAAGTAACTAAAAACAGTACACCTAGGACAACAAAAGTCAAATAATTTATTCACTTAAGTGAATCACACCCACTTTTGGTATCTGTAATATGTCAATAAAAAGCAAAATGTTGTGTCATAAGCAATGAGTTGTTTAGTTTTGCACATTTCCCTTGAGCAATGTGATGCTAGCACTTAAAGGCTTTTCAAAATTTTACTCTAACCACCAAATTTGGTCTCCCCTTCTCTCCCTGCCAAAGCAAAAGAAATCTCCTGGGACTTGCAAATGGCTTCAAGTCTCTGCTGCAGAAATCACCATAAAAGAAACTATGAATTCAGCTAGCACATTGTTACCTCCATGCTCTTAGCAGCTGGGGGACTCAGAAACAATGCAGAAGTTTCCTTTGGGGACTACCCAAGAAACATCAGAGCCAGCCTCCAAAATAAAAGCTATATTAAATTAAAGATTAAAGATATATATCCAGAAGGGTGAGTCTCTGCTAGTGACAGTTCAGTCAGGAAAAATGACTTTAGCTATCTTAAATAGAGAGAATTTGAGTCACAGAATTTGTGACACTAAATAGGTAGGGGAAAATAGGAATGCTGAGGCCCTCAGAGGTCAGAGCAGTTTAGAAGCCACTGACCCCCAGGGTACAGGTGGTTGTGGTGACAACAGTCTCCAGGTGGGACTGTTAGGTCTCAAACTGAAACAAATGGCTAACTGAGGTGCTCATTAACATATCAAAGTGGACACTGGCCAGCAGGTTCTCCCAGCATCCCCCAGTCCCTACCTGTTACAGGGTATGGCTGCCATACTCTGCCATACTCGTACTCCAAACTTCACCAACCCAGGGGCTGACTGTCCTTCCCTATATTATCCAGATAGTTTGATTACTTGGCCCTTTTTGGTACCCTCTTGGCCCAGGCCACCCCTCTTGGTTGGCAGTTCCTCTCTCCACCCATCCCTCCTCACACTGCCCAGTCTGGCCATGCTCACTTTGGACTCTCTCAGATGTTCTCTGCTCCTTGTATCCACAGTAAACTTTCTCCTCCAACATACCTAGGAGTGGTCACATCCTTTCCTTTTTCTCTCTTTCTTTCTTTTTTGTTTGTTTGTTTTTTCACTAAGGAACAACCAAAAGAAACAGGATTGCTGTAAGTTTGTCCTTCCAGGGAGAAAGAGTCACCAAGGTGAGTCTATGGCAGACATGAAGAGCCTGCCCTCGACTCTCCCTTCTCATAGGTTCCAGGAACACAAGGAATGGCTCTCAAGATGAACAGATCCAGAACAATAAAAAGCTCTTGAAACAGGATTGGTGTGTTATAATATACTTCCAGGAGGGAGCTGCACAGGGTGGGCCCAGTGAGAGATGGTGCCACCAACACGCCCAGGCTACCCCTCTGCAGCAGGGGAAGCAGCTGCAGGCTGCAATGGAGACCTGGGGACTCAGTTCCGAACTCATGCTTCACACTTGCACCACTCTCTTCCCAAGAGGTATCCCAGAATCCTCGGAGTGAAGTTACATAAGAGGGAAGAGGTATGACTAATGCTCTCTGATATTTAGACAAGATCAGTGAAACTTCAGCCATTGCTATAAATATGACCTGAAAACGCCTCTGAACTCATGACACCTGGAGAGCCTGATTACTACTCTCTGGGTTAGACTTCTGTCATTGTAACAAAGAAGCCGAGGAAATCAGCTACAGGAAGAAGCTCCTTTTTGGGTCATGCTTTCAGAGCTGTCTGCCCATCCTCAGCTGGGTCCATTTCTTTTCTGGGCCAGAGGTAAGGCAGAACATCATGGTGGGAGGACATAATACAGCAAGCCTGGTCACTCCTAGCAATGGCATCATCAGCTGGGGACCAAGCTTTCAACTTATGCACCTTTGGAGGACAGGACATTCCAGGTACAAAAGTCGTTCCCACTGAAATCCCCTTAGAATGAAAACTGCATCCATAGTAATTGTGTTGCATGTTTAGCAATTTCTGTAAAGACAATGGTATTATTTTGTTGCTTTCTAAGGTTTTTAAAGATAAGATTGCCACATTCCATTCCATTTAAGTATCTGATGGTGGGTTTTTTTTTTTCTCTTCCTGGACTTGGATTCATGCAGCTCTAACTAGGCAGTAAGCATCTGATTATCCAGCTTGAGCTGAGCCAGGACCTATCATCCAGAGCACAGCTTGCGATATCAGGTTTAATTGGCCTGGCCTGTCAGAACTGGGCATCCAGCCTTGACGAAGTCTTCTGAAAACCCTAAACCAAAGGAAAAGCTCTGCCTGAGACAGTCTCCTCAGCTAGCAGGAAGTTTGGACAGGCCTCTGCTGTTTGCAGCCCTCTGACCTCCCATTTCTTATATCATTTATTTTATAAAGCCTCACTACAAACTTTTGCTACCTCCTTTGAAGATTTGTAAAACTTTGGCTGAACATTTGTTTAATGAGTGCAAAGCTCTGGGTTCAATACCCAGCATCAGGGAGAAAAAAAAAAAAGGAACACTGAACATCCATCTTCAAGTTAATTCAGGATCTGAGAGCTACATACTTTCTGGGAGTGGTGATAGTCACTCTTGACAGACAGTTGAAAATCTCCTTCAGTCTTGAGACACCAACCCTCAGGCAGGATATTTGTCCCTCACGGGTCACCCCTACTCAGGCATCCCTAGTCTCACAGTTGCCTGCAGATGCTCTGACCACTGCTGCTCTGTGTTCTCTTCTTTGCCATCAAGCCCGCCCGCTCCTGAGTACCACTAAATCTAGATTTCAGTCTCATTATACAAACTGTCCTACTTACTAGTTACACCTGTAAGCACCCTTGCCCATCCTCACAGCTGCCACTATTCAAGTGATTTGTGACAAAGAGGGAGGAGGAAAGGAGGAATTCCAGGAGGGCTCCCTCCAGCAGGGAGAATCCAGAAAACAGAGGGCATGAGGCACAGGTCTCCTTTTCCCAGTGGGAATTAAATGAGTGAAAAGAAGCCCCAGGTTGGATCACACTAAACATCCTCATGTTCACTCAATCTTTTAGGACATGCAGTCACTGGGCAGACCATGTTCCTGCTCTAATACTTGCATTTGATTTGAGTTTGTGTCAAAAATATCACTACTCTGCTTCAAAAGTTCCACAACTACATTGAAATATTTCATACCAATAAATGTACTCATTTGAGATGAAAGATGCGAAGGATCTGGAAAAATGTCCACACTAACATATATCACCTAAGCCTAAGCTTGGGCTACTCCTATCATACTCATAAGCTGGCTCTGCAGCCAGCCCTCACTCCCATCCTGGTTTAGCACATGACTTCCTGGGTATTCTAATGGAAGGGCATCCCTCATCCTCCATGTGAGCTATCTAAGATCCAATGTACAAACCAGGGTGCCTCACTTTATTAAACAAATCTCATCAGCACATTAGCATATATTCACTGTGTGAAGTGACAAGTTTCATGATGACATTTTGATATATCATTCACTTATCCACTTTGACCTTATCTACTATCATTATCATCTTCTACTCCCATGCCTCTCTCTGCTAGTCCCTTTTCTCTTCCCAAATTGTCCTTGTTCTATTTACAGAATGTGTATGTGACAGAGAAAGAGAGAGAGAAAGGGGGAGAGAAAAGGAGGGAGAGGGAGGGAGCAAGACAGGAAGAGAGAGATGAGAGAGAGAGAGAGAGAGAGAGAGAGAGAGAGAGAGAGAGAGAGAGAGAGCTGTACCACATTTTAAAATCTGATTCCACATGTCATAGAAAATAAGCAGTATGTATCTTTCTGGGTCTGATTTCTTTCGCATAATATGATAATCTCCAGTTCCATCCATATTTCCTGAAAACGAGATGACTTTGTCCTTCATAGCTGAGTTAACTCCAGCCTTTCATGCTGAGTCTCCAAGTAGCATCCTGTCACTTGTACTTTGCTGTGTCTATCAAAATGAAATTTCTCAGTACAGTCACCTTCAAAGCAGGAGACTCAGGCTTCCTTTCTTGAACGGAGGAGAACCAGGATTGTGGGCATATGAAACCTTTGAAGACTCTCACATAGTGGAATGAGGCACTGGACACACTCTCACGTCATCTTCCTGCATGAGCAGATGTTTCTGAGCTGTGTGTGCTAGCCCCTATGTATGTGATCTGGAGCAGTTTCATATAGACTAGCATGCAGCTGTACCGGTGTACCACACCTCACTACTCACTGAATTACAGATTTCAGGCTCATTTAGCTCATGTATTCTTAGGATCTCCATGCACACAAAGATTTCTGGCTAAACAGTGCTTCACATCTGACCAGGAACTTCAGTCTGCCAACAGTGAAATTTACCCCAGTTGATCCCCACAACTTTGACATTGAGCTTCATTCTCCAGAGCACACATTGAAATAAAAAGTGAATTTTTGAGGTAGATGTTTTCTACAGTATGCACTCTTGGGAATCGCTCAGACAGTGTTAGAGAATTTAATTTTGGTCATTGAATGTCCAAATTTTCCTTAGTAACGACCTTTCTTTGCAAACCAAATCTCTTGTCTGCGCTGAACTTTCTCCTTGTATCTCTAAGAAACATCCTGCGAAGGCCTTCAAGGGGAATATGAATGGACTTGAGAAGTTGCTTTCTGTGCTGAAAGCCTTAGTTTTCCCTTTGAGCTATGAGGCCCTTGAGTCCGATGTTCAAAGGCCTCCACAGACCTGCAGAAGCTTAGTCTTTCTTACTCAGATTCCCTGCATGGTGACTTTCGTCAGTCTGTAGCAGCCAATTAAAATCCATCACAGTGTCGAGGCAAGCAGGAGGAACATGGCAAGGACATTGTCAGAGCCACAGGAAACAATCCTTGGCTTGGTCCTGAGGGCTCTGGATTGAGGCATTTAGCATGAGACAACGTTTAGGACCTGCTTAAATAATACACAGTCATCTGGGTGGTTCTGTTCATAAATACAGACCCTCCAAGAATAGTTAATTTATCAGCTCCAAGAATCATGAGAAACTGGGAAAGTCGCTGTTATGTGTCATGAGGCAGTTAGCCTCCAACCTGGAAATGTAGAGTCAAAGAAGGGAAGGAGAGTGAAGGCTTAGTTAATATAGTGACACAGGCCCAGGCCTGAATCCCTGGGTGCTACCTGCTTACAAGCCATTTAGTGCTACCTATCCTCAAATTCATGTGTGAAGACCTGCAGGACATCATTGCCTGCTGTATGAAGTCATTTTTTAAATGGAAGAAGGCCTTCTACATTTCATATGCAATGGGATAGGAAAAAAGCAACACAAGCCTCCAGCTGGCACAGTGGCTCAACAACCAGAAGCGCTTTCCCACAAGCCTGAAGACAGAGAACTTCTGAAGGTGGTCTCTCTCCACCCACACCACAGTATGCAAACCACCTCCCCAGATATACAATAACAATTCTTAAAAGGGAAATGAGTCTCTTTTCCAAACTTCCTCTGATTGACATTTAGGCATTATTAACTGATGTCAACTAACATTGAGGCATTATTTCCAGTTGAAAGGGGGATCAAAATATGGAGAGTCACTTTTTTAATAATGGAAGAGATATGGACAGGGGAGAACACAAAAAGCCAATGTGTTAATTGGGCGTTGCATCCTTTGCCCTGTCTCTAGGGATTTGGACTGGACTGTGGGCGGTGAAAGGATGAGTAAAAGACAGACACAAGACACACAGACAGCAAAGCTGAGAGCAGGTGGACTGGGTTTTCTGATGGAGAAACGACAGCATCCCAGAAGCTCTGCACCCCAGAAGCTCAGCATATTTATTTTATAGAATTGAGCAGGCAAGCAGGGCTATTGCATACAGTGTAACAAGGGAGCAGTGTTTTTACTTACAAATAAACAAGAAGGCAGGGTTTGCTGTATACAGCTGGATGAAGGAGACAGGCTTAGTTCATCTCAGTAGGAAAGCAGTCTTCAGGCCTCTGTAGAGAAGCCATCTTCAGGTCCTAAACATCTGGAGATGGGAAAAGCTTTGGTGGACATTTTCTGCACCCATTGCTAACAATGGAACTTGTTACTCCAAGGAAAGCTTTGTCACTTTTCTCTGAGCCTCACTCTTAGGGTAAGGGAAGGTTTTGCTATCCCTCTTTGGGTCTGAGGTTCTGGGGTCTTTATCATGGCTGTATCCATGTCAACAGCTCACATTCACCCGGGACTTCACACACTCAGACTTTCAGTACTCCTACAACTGTTAGGATTGAATAGTGACATTTCTTCTGGATGCAGGCATGCGTTCACCCTTTTAGCTGCCTCTTGCATTTCAGGGGACAAGAGCTTCCTTTCCTATAGTTTGAGGATGAGGAGCTCCCTACCCGTTTGCATACACTCACGACATGCCCTCTCTCTAAAGCTTTCCTTCCCAGGCAGCTTTCCTCCTGCCTTGATCTCACTACTCCCCTCTGCTGGGTAGTACGTGGTTTTCCATTTCTCCTGCCCCAAGGATTGACATTATGACACTGACTTCAGTAATGATTTGATTGTTGAAATGTTTCTCACAAGCTCATGTTGGAATTTTTAATGCCGAGCTGATAACACTGTCTGGTAAGGTTGTGAAACAGGGTGTGGTTGGGTAACAAATCACAGGGCTTTGAGGGCTCTAGCCTGGCCCTACTTTCAACTGAGCTCCGTGTCTCCTAATCTTTGGAGATGGTAGTTGAGTTGCAGGTCCCCACTGAGGCTGAGGGGGATTGACCTCTGCCTTTTACTCTTAGACTTGGTGTGTCCTTGCCACTGAGATGTTTTTTGTAGAGAAAAGTGTTTATATCCTGTTTCTTAGTCTGCTCACCCAATTTGTCATTAATTGGAGAGGTGAGACTATTCACACTTAGGAATATCACTGGGATGGACTTGCAGTCATGTGATTTTCATTTTTTGCTTCGTTGTTCCAATCATGTTTATATTATGGATATATTGTTTAATTAGGCATGATTGATTCTTAGTTCTTCTTTAACTGTTCCTATAATGAAATGTATTCTTTTTTTGTGATTGTATGTTCAAGTGGACACATATTCATACATGTGCCAAAAGGGATATTTAATTTTCAACAACCAAAATGAACACTCATCCTCAGGGAATCAGTCAGTCATGTCACAGAGTAGCAGAGTGAGGGATGGGGAGAGAAAATAGCAAATGGTTGATGACATCTAAAAAGAGGAACCGGTGTGGAAAAAGCAACCAGCAAGGTTTTCTCTGCCAACTGCTAATGTTCTTTAGGCAGCAGCAGTCTCCACAGCATGAGTCCAGTGCCAGAAGTTATCCTGTTTCCTTTTCCAGAGGAAATTCACTTTCCCATTTATTCCAAAATCAGTACTATAACTGAGGGTTTGGATCAAGAAGTCATGGTGCTGCACGGCTTTGGAATATTATTTTAATGCTTTTGTTAACAATGCAAAGATGTGTTACATTTGTTTGATTAAATAAAATTAATCTGCAAACAGGAGGCTGAGTCAGCAAGTAGCTGACAGGAAGTGGTAGGGAGGAACCATGTGTGGCTAGGGTTCTTAAGTGGGGGCTGAGCAGAAGGACACCTAGTTGATTTTTTTTTTAATTTTTTGGAAGATGCAAGCAAAGGATTAGCTACTTGCTATTCAGACTCTCTGAGTGAGCAGAATTCTACCTTAACTTTTGAATCATGAGTTCTCAGGGCCTGAGGGAACAGAATTCCCTCAGGCTGTAGCTCTTGTGGCTGAACCACTGCTGGTAATGGCAGAATTGCAGTCTCTGATTAGGACAGCAGTTGCTTAAGTGGAAGTCACTATAAATAATAAAAAATAGTTAACATGTGGCACTCCAACACAAGATATGATCACACGGAAGAAGAGCTCTCCACCACCAGCTCTGCTCCATATGCTGTCTGGGGCTCTCCCTGCTAGAAGTTGGCTGCTGCTTGCCTGAGAAGTCAACAGCATTGGTGAGAGATTTGGGAAATCCTTTAGGAGACTAGGAAAGAATTAACTAATATTGAAAAGAATTTTTTTCTATATTAAGAATGGAAAACATAACAATGTTAGGCTCTCTATACTACTCTTTAGAAGGCTTGAAATTAGAAGCAGAATATGGGAAGATAAATGATTTAACTGACATTGATATAATAACAGTAATAATTACTGTCAGTTCAGTAATTAACTTCTTATCAATAATGACCTTGGGGTTTTTTTGTGCTAAATATGACAAGTAGATTAAAAGTTGCAGGCCTTTGAAAGATGTACTAATGAAAAGAAGAAAAATGCTAAAACACAGACAGAATAATTTTGACCAGAATTTGCCACACCATTGCACCATGAAACAGGAGAGAAACTGCCTAAGGTTATTAGAATACCAACATCAATATATCTAATTACTGTTCAACAACAACCACCAGATGATATGTATCCCCAAGGCTATGCACAAGTTAATTGAAATCCTGTAGCTATGTTAGAATTAAAGAGAATTGAGGAAGCAGTAGTTTCATATGGTATGCATTCACCCTTTGTAAGACAGATACTAAATTCATGGGCAATTAGAAATAGAATTATTCCACAAGACTGGAAGAATTTACTTTCATCAGTATTAGAAGCTGGTCCTCAATTACAATGGAGAACTTGGTGGAGAGAGGAAGCCAGGGCCCTGGAACAAACAGGTAGGACTAGGAGTCATGAGATTTATCAAGACCAAATTCTTAGTGAGGGTCAGTATGCTAATTTGAAAAGACAGTGTATGTTAGATAATAACACCCTAATTCTATGTCATATAGCAGCATTGAAAGCTTGGGACAGGGTTGAAGAATTAAGAAAGAGGACTGAATCATTTATTAAAACTGTACAAGGCCCAAAAGAAACTTCACTGATTTTTTATACAAATTAGAAGTAACTGTAAATTGAATGATATCTGATCCAGATGCTAGACAAATATTAATTGATTTTTTGTCTTTTAAAAATGCTAATGCAGCCAGGTGTGGTGGCGCACGCCTTTAATCCCAGCACTCGGGAGGCAAAGCCAGGCGGATCTCTGTGAGTTCGAGGCCAGCCTGGGCTACCAAGTGAGTCCCAGGAAAGGCTAAAGCTACACAGAGAAACCCTGTCTCAAAAAAACCAAAAAAAAAAAAAATGCTAATGCAGAATGTAAAATGGTGAGTAGGGCTATAAAGGCAAGATCAGCACCCATAGAATAATGGATCAGAAATACAGTTGATATTGGCTCCTATACTTCTAATGATGGCACTTGGGTAGGACCACTGCTTTCTAAAAATATCAAGAAAAATCACAATGTTAGGTATTTTAATTGCAGTATACAAGGTCATCTGAAAAGGAAGTATAGGCAAATTGCTCCAAGAGACAATTTTTATTTTAGAAACAATTCAAACAGAAGGCCTTCTGGAGTATGCAGAAGGTGTGGCAAAGACTGGCATTGGACTAGTGAATGTAGATCAACAAGGCATAGTCAGGGTAGTCCTTTGCCATTGGGAAATGCCCTATGGGGCCTCTTGCAAAATCCAATATCAAATGTAGTTGAATCATTCCATGTCAGTATTAAGAAAAATCCTCCACAAAACAATTAAATGAGTCAATGTCTGTTGTTAAAAACCCATACTGATCTGTATGCCAGACAACTTTAGAAGATTAAAAAAAAATTAGGAAAAACCATTTAGCAAATATTTTGGCAAACTTATATAAATGATCAAAATCCAAAGTTAAAAATAGGAATTATAAATAAATGGCATAGAAATTGAGGGTTTGGTAGACACAGGTGCAGACGTAACAATAGTTGCACCAAAATCATGGCACCCAGGTTGACCTCTTCAGAAAGTAAATGTTCAGCTTTTTAGGAATTGTCAGTTTGTCTCAAGTAAAGCAAAGTGCAAAATGGGTTAAATGTATAGGGCTAGGAGGACAGAGAGAAAAAACAAAGCCATATATGGCTAATAGAGAAATGAATTTATAGGGATGTGATTTGCTACAGCAATGGAATACTCAGGTTAACATCACTCCAATCTCAGAAACAAACTATAAAATAAGGACTGCTTCTGAGAGAAATATCAAGAGATACTATTGAGGACAGTCATAGACCATTCAAGCTGTATATAAGCAGGGCACAAAGGCTATTGGGATTTCAAAGTTACCAACAACCAACCCTACCTTTAAACACTGAAAACGCTGTTTGGGTGAAACAATGGCTTTTGACATTAAAAAAATTACAGGCCTTAGAACAGCTGGTATAGTAGCAGCTAAATCCTCAACATATTGAACAATCAACCAGTCCTTGGGATTCTCCTGTATTTGTAATGAAAAAGAAATCTGGAAAATGAAGAATGGTAACAGATCTAAGAGCTATTAACAAGGTGATTCAGTCAATGGCCTCTTTACAGTCTGGAATTTCCTTACCTTCTCTATTACCTAAAGGATGGTCTATTATAGTTATTGATTTAAAAAAAAAAACCTGTTTCTTCACTATACCTTTACAAGAAAAGGATAGAGAAAAATTTGCCTTCGTGGTGCCTACTTATAATAATTCTCAGCCTGTTAAAGATATTAGTGGAAGGATCTCCCACAAGGGATGTTAAAGAGCCCTACCCTGTGTCAGTATTTTGTATGACAGCCATTAGAAATGATTTGTGTAAAGTTTCCTCAATCTACAATTTACTTTTAGATGGATGATATCTTATTAACTGACTCAAATGTAAATAAGATACTTTAGAAAAAAATGTTTGAAGAAGCAAAGAAGGTTTTACCTTGCTGGGGAGTACAAATTATTCCTGAAAATATACAAAGAGGAGATTATACTAATTACTTAGGATATAAAATAGATCTACAAGAAATTCAACCCCAAAGGTTATAAATCAGGAGAGATCAATTGCAAACTCTTAATGACTTTCAAAAATTGCTGGGAGACATTACCCTCTCTATGGTCTACTATTAGAGTAACAACTCAAGAACTGAGTAATTTGTTTTGAACCTTAAAAGGTGACATGATGGGTGATGTTGCTTCAGCTACAGTGACAAGGACTTAATAATTCAAGATAATGATCAGCTGGAGCTGAGAGAGAATTGACTTTGGTAGAAAAGAAATTATAGGATGCACATACGGATTATTTGAATCTGGAGTTTGATTGCATTCTGGTTATTTTACCCTCTATGCATTCCCCTACAGGGATTTTAATGCAGAGGCAATATATTATCTTAGAATGGATATTTTTAACACACAAACAGAGTAAAAAAATGAAGACATATGTGGAAAGGTTTTCTGAGTGGATTCTAAAAGGAAAATTAAGACTTCACCAATTGACAGGAATGGACCAAGCACAAATTGTAGTACTTTTTACTAATCTTAAAATTTCTACATTATGGACATAAAATGAAAATTGACAAAGAGCTTGCAGTAATTTTTTGGGAGCGATAAGTAACAAATATCCGAAAAGCAAGAGATTTCAATTAAAAAAAAAACTAAATGGATTTTACCTCATATAATAAAAAGTACTACAATTTCTAGAGCCCCTACATTCTATACTGATGCCAATAAATCAGGAAAGGCAGATTATAAGTCAGGAAAAATAAGTAAAGTGGTTGGATGCCCTTATGATTCTGTTCAGAAATCAGAATTATATGTTATTCTTATGATATTATTAGACTTTTCAGAACCTCTTAATCTAATTACTCACTTTCAACATGCTGAAGGTGTTGTTTTACATATTGAAATTGATGAACTTATTCCAGATGATTTAGAATTAACTTGGCTATTCATTCAACAACAACAAGCAATCAGAAGTAGAAATCATCCCTTATATGTAACATATATCTGATCCCATACAGGTCTACAAAGCCCCCTGGCACAAGATAATAATGAAATTGTTGGACTATTGGTAGGAAATGTGCTAGAACCTTCAGAATTTCATAAGTAAAACCATGTTATTAGTAAAGATTTGAAGAAAGATTTTCTATCATTTGGCAACAACCCAAAGAAATTACAAGGAAATGTCTTACTTATTCTTTGCATGATCAAGTTTCATTAGCAGCAGGAATGTTGGGGTCCAGTCTTGGAATTCAATCCTGACCTTTTGAAGGGTCTCTTGAAGGAAGAAGTGAGGAAATGAGAAGTAATAGGGAGAAATATAGACATAGATGTAGAGAAAGACAGAGACACAGGATAGCTTCAGGAGGGCCCTGGGTCAATACCCAGCATCCTTGAGTTTATTTATAATGAACCTTTTATACACTATCAAGGGGAGAGGCAAAAGACCTCTCTCTTTCAAGATCAAAGCATAATGTACAACCAAGTATAGACCCTGCAAAACACCTGGTAACCATGACTCACAGCAAAGCATCTTGTGATTAGGCCTTGAAGTATAAGATGTGGTAACCATGACTTTGTGCCCCATTATGCAGCCTTGGAGAGCAACATAAACTCTGACTCTCTGACCTTGTGTCAAAACACAAGTTGGAATCTTTGTGGGCTCACATAAATTTCCTTTTCTTAATATATTTTTTAAAGGCACCCCTGGACCTCTCAGATGATTGTGTACTACCTGGAAAATCTCAAGTGAGGGTGCAGGGCTTAGCTCTTTATGGCTATAATACCTCCTAATAAAGGAACAGAGGATAGCCTTATTAAATTGGTTCAGGATGTCTACAGCAGTTTTAGCTGCATCAAGCCTTTTTTAAAAACGGTCATTTTAAATAGAGGAGTCTATACACACCAAATTATATTCAGCATGGCATTTCAAATGAACTCCTATCTTTAACCAGGGGAATTAGGGACTGTAAATTACCAACCCAGTCATTTTGAAATGTCTACTTAAGGCCTTATGAACTCCTTGGGTGAACCTGTAACCACAGTTGATAGAGTATATATGTGTGGGTGAAATCAAAATTGTCTCATTTCTGAGGTCTGAAAGTTCAAAAAGTCAGTTTTGATACCAGTGTGAATGTTCCACTGAAAGATCAAGATCAAGGCTTGGCTTGATATGTTTCCTGAAGCCTTTGTATAGCTGTGCAAGTCATAATAAATCTGAGGCAAAAAGTTCAAAATATAAAAAAACCCACAACCAAAAATTTGCTGCAGTTTCCTTGCATGCAACAACCCAGTTCAAACAAGAATCTCTAAAACCTTGCTACAGTGGAACTTTCTGGCCCGTATCCTTCCCCTAGGAAATCCTCTCCAGGGTGAAGATGGTGCCACAGGAGCTGAGCCAGTGCAGACCTCTCAAAAGAGCCCTCTGTGCAATCAGTGTGAACCAGGAAGCACTCTCTTAAAGGAGCCTTGCATTTGTTCACCTTCAGCAAACGAAAGTTGCATGGCTTTGACTGCTAGCTTTGTCCCATTTCGGCTTTTACAGTTCCAGTCTGTCTGTGCCTCCCATCTCTGGCCCACCTGCCTAGATACCCCAGTGGTCTCCTGAGGCCCGTGAACTCTCAACTGCCTTTTGGCAGCTCAAGATGTTGCCCCATCCCTACAAGCAGTGGATTCCATTCAGCACCCTGGGCCATCTTACCTTCCAGCGAGTCTTTGCCATTCAGCCTGGAGCTCAACTCTACCTCACCTAAGTAGTTTCCATGCAGCCACTGCTAGGGACTCAGACCCTGTGCTCTACATTGCAGGGAGGATTTCAAAACCTCCACTGCACTCTCCACATTGGGGTACATCCTGCCTGAGCATCCTGTCAGCCTGAAGTCTCCCTCAGGTCTGCAGAACTGCCTCTGCCACTGTTTACTCTTCAGGACTCCTTTCGAGTCTCTGCTCAGGTCATCAAGGTTGCAGAGCATAACTTCCAGCCATGTCAGTCCAGTTTGCACAAACACCTTGGCTAACTGCATTCTCCTCACTGAGGCTCCTTCATGGCAGAAAACTCATAGACACTTGAAGCTCACCCTGGCTTTCTTGGCATCTGCTGCCAATGACACGATGATGCCCTGAAGGTGTCAGCCACCAATGCCTGGCTGGGGCAGCCACTGTTCATGTTGCTACTTTCTTGTTGGTCTGACCAAGAGGTAGGGCAGAAGCAGGATGGGTCCAGCCAGTCTCTCCCTGGGGCTGAATGGGATGGTGAGTGTTGACGAGAGCCCAGACCCTACTCCCACCCCACCCCACCCCACCCCCACCCCAGTCCACTGGAGAGAAGCACACTGGGCTGGGAGTCTTGCCAAAGCAGGAACTTACTTTATTGCATGAGGAGGGGACTTATATAGGTTGGGGTGACGGGGGAGGGGATGGGGTGAGGATAGCGGGCCACTGAGATAATGCTATCTCAGCAGTTACTAGGCAGAGGCAATTCTAGGTCCGGTAGTGCTGAGTCACTCATATGCAGAAGTCATGTCCAAGGACAAGTCGCCAAACTCAAGCTAGGCTCAGGAAGTTACACTGGGCATCATGCCCAGGCCTTATGGGGCCCAAAACTTTCTAAAGCTGCTGTTTGTTCTCAGACTGCTAAGTCTGCAGTGTGTGCTTGGTCCCAGGTGCTGCTTTATTGTTCTCCGCCATGTGTCTGCATCCAAGGTCCCACACTCAGAAAACCTGCTCTACTCTAAGTTGTTTTCCATTATACCTAAGCCTACATTTCTCAGACTTCACAAAAAACTTCTATGACTTCCTTACATTACAACTTTAGACCTTATTTAGTATATGGATAGATGGATAGATAGATAGATAGATAGATAGATAGATAGATAGATAGATAGATACTTGCTTTAGCCTAACTTTAGATCCTCTGGTGATTTTGAAAATACCTTTAAACAGCTGTCTACTATTACTCTGTCTTACATTTACATTTTACTCCTGAAAAGAAATCACTGCACCTACTTAATTATCCGAGCATGCTTACTTCAACCTGTGGTATTTCTTCACTTTATTCCCCATATTCAAGGTTGTCTGGGGTGCCCTTTTACCAGGGGACCCCCATATTCAAGGTCCCTTGCTGTGGGATGGTCTGTATGTCAAATGTGTTGCTCTGATTGGTCAATAAATAAAACACTGATTGGCCAGTGGCCAGGCAGGAAGTATAAGCAGGACTAACAGAGAGGAGAATTGAGAAAACAGGAAGGTAGAGGGAGACACAGGCAGCCACCACCATAACAAGCAGCATGTGAAAATGCCAGTAAGGGATGAGCCACATGGCAAGGTTTAGATTTATAGAAATGGATTAATTTAAGATATAAGAACAGTTAGCAAGAAGCCTGCCATGGCCATACAGTTTGTAAATAATATAAACATCTGTGTATTTATTTTACAAGTGGGCTGTTGGACTGCCGGGGCTTGGCGGGACTGGAGAGAAAACCCCAGCTATAGTCCCTGTTCAGACACCATTTGTTGGAGCCTATTGTTGGGGTGCATCCCTGGCCTATCAAAATGTCCCTTGAAAGAAATTGAGAATACAAACTTTAAAATGTGAGTATGTGAAAAGAAAATAAATGAAAACCTTTATGCTCAAATAATGGTAAAGAAATTTTAGTAAACAAACAAACAAACAAAAAGTACAAACCATAAAAGAAAAGATGCTCTGAGAAAATAGAAAGTGTGCAAGAGCAGTATGTTTATTCAACCAGTGATGTGTGACCACAACATGCAAAGAACTCCTCTAACTCAACAATCAGTAAACATTATGAGAAATCCATGAAGTCTGCTTAAAGGAATGTATGAGGAAAGAAGACTCACTACAAAACAGGAGATTTATTGTAGGGTCCTGGAAATCTGAGGTACAGTCCCACACTATGCTTCTACCTGAGTCCTCCCAGTATCCAAGCCCATGAGGGAGAGAAGAGAGCTGTGTATGCACATCTCAGGTCTTAAGGGTAGCCCTGAGGCCATGCCCCAGAGGTGGGTACTTCAAGGTCATATGTAGGTAGGACAGTTACCTGTTACATCTTTAGGGGTGGTGCTTCAAGGTCATAGACAGAACAGATATCCACTACAGACATTGTGATAAAAAGATATAGGGCAAGTTCACAATTCACCATAAATATGTGGGAAAAGAAACACTCACATGAGAAGCTCAACTTTGCTACCACAGGGGAAACACATCAAATTCTAGTGAGATTCAGTTTCAAATTCACCAGAATGGTGTGATTAATAAAAAAGGCAAGACCAAGTGGGGGTAAAAAGTCCAGTCCAGTCAATTCGTGAACATTTGACCACTTCCTTAAAACCTAAGTGTTTTCACCAAAAATGAAAACTTCCATTCCTAAATATTTACCCACAAGAAAGAATTCAAAAACAAGAACTATATTCACAGAAATAATTGTTAAAGACTGCTCAGACTTTGGCCGGGCGTTGGTGGCGCACGCCTTTAATCCCAGCACTTGGGAGGCAGAGCCAGGCGGATCTCTGTGAGTTCGAGGCCAGCCTGGGCTACCAAGTGAGCTCCAGGAAAGGCGCAAAGCTACACAGAGAAACCCTGTCTCGAAAAAAAAAACCAAAAAAAAAAAAGACTGCTCAGACTGCTTCAATCCTAAGTGCCCCCAAATTCCCCAAGTCCCCAAATGAAATAATCTAAAGGTTCTTAAACTGGTGAGTTGCAAGTTACCATTAGTCCACACAACAGGGTAGTATTAATTAGTTTAAAACTAAAAGGAATGAACCACTGAGATATAAATAAGTCTCAAAACCATGCAGAGCAAATGAAGCCATTGTTTTCTTTATTATTATTATTATTATTATTATTATTATTATTATGTCAACAATATACTATTACAGATTTATATTTTATTATATAGTTTATATTATATATATATATATATATATTACAGGTAAATATATTTCTATTTATATACTTCTATATACATTTACATAAAACAATCCAATTTTCATTCTTATAACATGGCACCCACATCTTCCGTTCATCAGTGTCAGGCTGATAAGAGGCTTGAACTTCCTTACTCCCTCTAAAGTTAGGAGACACAGCCAAGTGGATTTTCCAGCCAGTCCAACAAAACATACATGGAAGTGATGTTTAAATCCATCCTAGTCTTTAAGGGACAGTCCTCACTCAAACAGCCTTCTCCCCCACAAGGTCTCCGCTTACCAAGATCTAACTGATAAGATGCAGGGGAAAGCCTTGTGCAAAGAGGCCACGGCCACTGTGGGAACTAAGCCCTGTGCAGCTTGTTAAGGCCCATGTCCTGGGAAGATTATGCTATACCACATAATTTATTCTTATGCAGTTAAATTCCAAGATGAGTTTGTGTCTTCACAATTTATTTAGTATTTCCTACATCTGGATGGACAGGAAATAC
The DNA here is from genome assembly GCF_004664715.2 of Peromyscus leucopus. Classification (NCBI taxonomy): domain Eukaryota; kingdom Metazoa; phylum Chordata; class Mammalia; order Rodentia; family Cricetidae; genus Peromyscus; species Peromyscus leucopus. Next base: position 92,453,696 of record NC_051070.1, on the reverse strand, counting down.
TGATTAAAAACATTATTGTTAAGACATCTTGCCACACTCCTCTCAAGAGAGATTGTCAATTTAATGGTACATACTATAATCTAGGGCTTAATCAATATAGAGGTAAGAGTCTGCATACTGCCTCCATTTGTAACACTCTTCCTTCTCTTCCTTTCCAGTCAGTATTTTATGTCTGCCACAAGGGCCCAAGCAGTCTTACTTCTTCTGTGTTCCTTGTTCTGGAAGCCCTCAAGAATCTCAGACATTCCCTGTGAGGCTTTCACTTCACAATGCCCTCTACCCAGCCCTTTAACATAAAGGTAGATATTATGGTCTGTGTGGAGGAAGTCAGCATGTCCTCCCCTGTCTTCCGTGGTCTGCACATTTGTCTGCATAGCCCTGTGGACAAGTCATCCTGTTTTAAGCATTGTCAAGTTTCAGTTGCCCATCTTCACTGAGTGTTTCATGCAGCACAGAGTGACCCACGTTCCTTCTTCGGTGCTTCCATATGAGCCAAGTGAAAGAATTCCACTCAGTGTGTGCTGACCTATTTTGTGGGCAGTGGTACTTAGGTAGGAACAGATGGTCTTGTCAGGTTTTCTTACCTCCTGTCCCTTCTCCCACCTTTCTTATTCCTTTGCCCGGGATCTCCTATCATTTATTTTATTATTTCATCTCATGTTATATGATTTTGTTTGGAGATAGAGCTTCACTCTAGCCCAGGATGGCCTTTTTTGCTCACAAACACTAAACAAAAAATGTATTTTCTCATGTTCCTTACTTGAGCTGACGTTATTGTGTTGCTTGAATTCTAGCGGCTTTTTTGTGAATTTATGCCCCAAAGGTTGAACGCCAGATGTTGCTCAAGTAATAGATGGTCTTTTAATAAAAAACCTGGAACCAGATATTGGAGTAAATGCTGAAAGATCAGAAAGACAAAGGAACAAGCCATTGCTAATTCTCACCTCGTCAACTCCACAAATTCTCTGACTGAATGTCTCTGTGTCCTCAACCAAATGGACATTCTAGCCAAAAGGCCTCTAGCTGAAAGGGATCCAGCCAAAAAGGCTCTCCAGCCAATAAAGCTCCAGCCAAAAAGGCCTTTAGTTCCTGTCTCCTCATGCCTTATATACCTTTCTCCACCTAGCCACATTATTTCCTTTCTAGCGCTTGGATTAATGGCATGTGTGCTTCCCCAATACTGGTTGCAGAGGCATGAGATCTCAAGTGCTGGGATTAAAGGCATGTGACTCCCAAGTACAGGGATTAAAGATGTCGGCCACCACTGCCTGGCTCTATTTCTCTTCTAGAATGAATCAATCTCATGTAATACAGGGTGGTTTTGAACTCACAGATATCCAGATGGATCTCTGCCTCCCAAGCGCTAGGATTAAAGGTGTGTGCCACCAGTGCCTGGCCTCCATATTTAATCTAGTGGCTTGCTCTGTTCTCTGATCTTCAGGCAAATTTTATTAGAGTATACAATATACCACCACATTATCATGCCTGCCAGTTGGAAATGCATCTTTGTCCATCTGTCGTTGTCCATGCAAGGCTTTCAGTATTAGTCATTAGACAGAACCCTCCTCTAGAAACTCCTAAGATGACTGGGCACTTTCTGTTTGTATATATCAGAGGCACCCCCTTTATATCTGCTGCCGTGGAAGATCTCACAGTAAGATTTGCCCACTCCATGATTCATCTTGATAATCAAGACCATTTGAGCAAATAAGCAGTCCCACAGTAGTTCAGATTAACTAGTTTCCTCAACCCTACCCAACACCACCATTAAGATATTGCCAGCACATTGCCAGCATTCAGAATTGTGAAACAACCTATATTCATATCCCTACCTAGTAATCACAAAAGCACACATTTTTCTATGATTTAGCTACTAAAAAATTATCAAATATTACCCTAAGGAGTTGAATGATTGTTCTGCTACAGTTTAGATGAATTTATGTCCCTCAGTTCCCACAGTTCTTGTGCAGGTTTGGTCCTGAGGTGCTGGAGAAAGCACACACCTGAAAGAAGCCAACACCCTCTCCTAGAAACCCCAGCACACTAGAAATCTTCATCTCTGTTTCCTGCAGTAGAAAACAGTGACTTCAACAAAAGAAGGAGCCTTTACGTGATCAGAAATGACGAGCTTTCCAGCCCTCACTTGTGCTTCTAGGGAAAGAAGGAAAGTGATTTCCATGTAGGAAGGTGGGAACGTTCCTCATAAGCTAGAGCAGCCAGAGCTGCACTCTTTATGTAGATATTCTCAAATTCATATGGACAACATGAAAATGATCATGTGAACTGCTTCTGTAAATTCACCACAACAGATAATAGTGGGAGCCCAATTGCCCACCATGCATTAGTTTTCATTCTTACTACTTAAACATGCATTTATTCTTTTATGTATACCATGCACTGGATTTTTTTATCAAATTTATTCCTAGAACAGTAAATTTAGAGACATAATAAAAACATATTTTATTGGTTAAGTGAATTAAGATGTGTATCTAATTAATATGAAATTACTAAAAAGTTTAATATAGATAAATACTTTTGATATTGCATAATTAAATCCTAGATAGCATCTATCAAGTATATATTATATACTAAGGACTGACTCAATGTGATGTTTAATATTGACTGTAAACTTGATAGAGTCAGGAATCAAAGGTATCTCCAGGCAAAAACATGATGAGTTATATCGGTAAAGTCATTTGAGGTGAGAAGACCCACACAAGAGTGGGTGGCACCATCCCCTGGGCTCGAGTCCAGGAGAAGGTGAGCTGAGCATAAGCATTGATCAGTTCTTCTTCCCCATTGTGGATGTGATGTGACCAGCTGCTTCAGGATCTTGCTACCTAGACTTTCCCCATGATGAACTGTAGGCTGAAGATTAAATCTTTCTTAAGTAAGTTACCTTGTCAGGGTGTTTTATCACAGCAACAAGGAAAGAAACCAAGATACTTGACTGTGTGCTTTAAATAGGATCTCATATATTCTTCATAATTTTTTGTAGTGGGTTTTTTTCTTCTCCCAACTAGGTAGTTAAACAAAGAAAGCTCTGAAACATAAACCCTAGGCTTTGTGTGTTCATTTTGTATTCTGAAATTTTATTGAATGATTTTTAAAGTATTCTCAGCTTTTTGGAAGAGTATTGTAAAGGATTGATAGAGTTATTTGTTATGTATTTGGTAGATTGAAACAGTAAAGTCATAAGCTTTTATTTGATAGGAGACTATTATTACTGATTCATTATTATTGCTCATTATGTTCTGTATGAATTTTCTATCTCTTCATGATTCAGTACTGGTAGATTGTATATGTCTAAGAATTTATCTATTTTCTCTAAGTTACCCAAGATATTGACAATCGTCTCCCAACTTTCCTTTTCTGTGGTGTCAGGTTTAATTTATTATTTATTTCTGATTTTAATCTCTTAGGTTTTCTATTTGTGTTAATTACTTTAACAAGCATCAATCTCATTTTTAGATTTTTAGAGCCAATATTAGATGCCTTGATCTTTTCTATAGCTTTCATGCTCTATCTTACTTATCTCTATGTTAGCCTGTTAAGTCCTTTCTCCTGCTGGTGTTAGGTTAGAGTGGTCTTTGTGTAGCTGTCTGAAAGGTTGTGTTAGTTGTCTTTTTTAATATCCTTCTTTTTTCAGTCATTGCAAACTTCCTTTTCAGATGCCTGTATTTCATAAGATTGGGCATGCCATATTAATAGCCTAAAAAGATTTTTACATTTTTCTTTTGGTTTCTTGGTTAACCTTTTGGTGTTTCAGAAATATGTTGCTAAATTTCCATGTACTTGGGAATATTCCAACCCAAGCTGAAATATCTACCTATGCATTATACTGCTGATGTAATAAGACATTGATCACATTGTGTCCAAGACATAAAAAAGATACAAAGAAAAGGGTAAAAATAATTAATATATGGGGAATATACATGTATCACTGTTAGGAACAATTCACAAAGCATCATAGAAACAGAATGGTTCATAACCAGATACAGGGGTGGAGAAAGGGGGAGAGGATGATTAAAGGGCACAAACTTATGAGATAACTAAATTCTTTAGATCTATTTTATGACATTGGGACTGTAGTTAGTAATGATACAACACACACTTGAAACCTGCTCAAAGGGCAGACCTAAAGAACACTCACCACAAAGGAAATCAATGCTGGAAAATGACTGATGTGTTAGTGATAAACATTTCACTATGTGTATGTAGTCTTCATCTTAAATATATACCATTTGTCAATCATGCCTCAATAAAGTTGGGAAAAAATAAGCATATGAAGATGAAAATGAATATTCTAGGGTATTTTTCTCTAGGGACAAAAATATGCTTCAATTTTCTTCTTTTCAGCTGCTTGTTGTTTCTGCCATAAATAAACCACTCATCTGGTCACTGAACTAATTATAATTTTAAATGGTTATTTCCCTGCTATAGGAGAGGATTACTTTCTCTTCTGCCTTCTGTTGGCAGCAACATTGAGTTTGTTGAGAAGACAAGGGAGTGGTATGAGCTATGACTGTCTGTGGCAAACCTGATCTGCTTGGTAAGAGGGGGCACAAGGAGATAGCATTAGAGACAGATGTGAGTGGTACAACACCAACCCACTAGATCTCTAGTAGGCTAGAGTCATGTAACCTGGAGCACTAAAACCACGGTTTTCTATAACTCTGCATTGAGAAATGAAGCATGTTCTGATGGCACAGATCAGATGGAGGAATTTCTGAGCTGTTGTTAATTTCTGAGAACAGATATCACCATGGCTTGCCTGCCATAGAGGATATGATGGAAATCATGTCATAAATGGAAACTGGAACTATGCAATAAAAACAGATGTCTTATAGACAAGCTCCACTTTGGTTTCTGGGTTTCTGGATGTGTAGACTGGGGCTTTATACAAGACATACCCAAATCAGAAGCCACAAGCCAAAATATATACAAGTAGTGCTACCATGAGAAGTTTGGAGGTTGCAGGGGGATTAACCCCCATCACATCTACAGTTGACCCTTCTATTTGATCAGAGCCAGACAGATGGACAAAGTCATTCAGGTGACCACAGTCAATACCAGCCATAATAGGTCATCTTCGGTGTGACCTGATGAGAAGGGCACTTCATCTTTAGACATTTACTCCTTATGCCTATAATCTCCATCCAGCCATGGAACACTAGACAAACACAGATTGCCTGACTAGTACTCCTTAAAACACTCAAGGGCTTCAAAAAGGGATGGAAGAGATGGAAAAGTAATACTAGAGCTCTGCAAAGAAACAGATCCAGTAGGATAGATACAACCATACACTACAAGAGATTAATGCAATTATGGAGACCAAAGAGTGCAAGCTGGATAAACAGGAACACATGTGGCATGTCTGAACCCATGTTCAAAGATGTAAGAGTCAGAGACCAATAGGACAAGTTTTGATCTCATCAAAAGCCAAGGAACCTAGAGGGGCAGAAGGTGATATCCCAAATCAGTTAGAGAAAGGGCAGTCACCCTTCCTCGACCTTTGGGTTCTGTTTGGGACTGGGTGACATCTCCCATGTGGAGGAGAACCACCTGTTTTACAGTGTTCAGCAGCTGAAATGCTACTCTCTTTTGGAAATGTTTTCAGAGGCACACCCAGAAACAATGCATTATTCTAGGCATCTTCTAGCCCAGTGAAGCAAAGAATCATTATTGATCTGAGACAGCAATGGTGAGGGCTCAGGAAAAAGCTACTATTTAGCCAAAGCCTAACAAGGACAAGAAAACTTTCCAGGGCCTTTATGCTATCCCAGTGAGAATAGCAACCCTGCTAGCACTGTGTTATCTCAGAAACTGAGACACAAACACCAGTTTCTACAGTCATGTCACTATTGAGAGGTAGAGGTCACATTTGAACAGAGATTGTTCCTGTGGATTTAGTCACTTGCAGACAGAGAAGATTATTAGAGCCCACAATAACATTCTTTCTCTACCCTAATGACAAGTGCCATGGCAAATGGAGGTAGCATATGCTGACTCTAAATTAAAAACTAAGACTTTACCTAAGCCATGGTTCACACTTTCATAAGGTCTGTCACATCTGAAAGAATTTCTTAAACTAACTGTGAGTTTAGTAAAGGGTTGTGGGGAGAGAAGAGAAAAAATAAAGAGAGAAGGAGCAAAATAGAGTGGGAGGATAGAGGGAACATGAATGAAGGAAACAAATATCATGCCTTTATGTCTCTGTAGACTTTATACCCACATGACATGGGGACCTAGCCAAGAACCAAGATACCACCAAGTTCTACAGCTGCTCATTTTAGAGAGCCACTTCTCAGTTATATATGTTCAGTTACATGCATTCATATATTGTCTCCCATGCCAGTATAAGTGAAAAGAGCTGGCTCCAGAATATGGGCTTTCAGGAAGCAGTGCCAGCCTCCTCTTGCTCCGGCAGATTGCCTTATATAGCATAACACACTGAAAACAGAACTGAAACCTGCATAACCTGTGCCCACATATTTTTAAGTCTGAAATGCATTAAGTACAAATTTTGGCTTATTTAAATTTAGATGTTTTATAACAAAAACATGAAACACGCTGAAGTTAATTTAGGCGGAAAGTCTTTTTAATTTTGTAGGTATGGTGAGTTAAAACCTGGACTTGGTTTGCTGTCAATTTTGAATTTTAAAACCTATTCTTTAACTCTGACATTTGTCAGCAAGTGATTCAAATTGTAATTGTTCATTATTTTGATATGTGTGTTAGTTACTTTTCTTGTTGAAATATGGTAGCAACTTCAGGGTAGAAAGGTGTATTTCCATTCACAATTTCAGAGGCTATGGCCCCTTTGATGGGGTAGACTTTTTGGCAGACGCTGGCAGTGCATCTGACTCACATATTGGAGGATGAGGACGCAGGGACAGGGATGGTATCAGGACTGGGCTTCAGGGCTCACAGTCTCATTCCTAGTGACCCATCTCTGCCAGCCAGGCCTCACCTTCCACTGGTTGTGTAGATCTCAAAATAGCACATACTAGGGATGTGCAAGTAAAAACCCAAGCCTGTGGGGGCATATTTCAGATTTAAGCCATAGACGTCTGCTTAGAAGTTATTGGCTTCTTCGGTCTTGCACTGGGGAATTGGGTTGGCTTTCAACTTGGCACTATCAGCCTAGAATTTTTCTCTATTAGATTTCAACTTTATTGGTGGAAATGAGAAATGTTAATGGTGTTGAAAATTTTCTTAATTTGGCTATATTATGTTAGCATTAATCAAGTACTATGTGATTCAAAATTATCATTGATTTCTCAATTATCTCTTTAAATCCTTATGCATTTCTATTTATGGAAGAGAAATTAAGCATTGCTCTACCAGTATCGAAGAAAATAAGACACAGGCATTAAGTGACACTATTTTCTCTACTGAAAAAGGAGATGTGAACAGTGCAGTTGAACCTGGACTGTGACACCAGGACATGGTTTTGTGAAGCATGGGACAATGGCTGAGAACAACCTCCTAGCAACTTAATTCCATAGCAAATCTTCACTCTCGACCCTAACATTTAAGATTCTATCCTGAACCTAATAATAAGAGTCTAGGAACAATGTCATCAGAGACTGAGCTAATTAATCTTAGAGGCTTTCTGGTCTGATCCATGGAACAATACACTTCCTTCTCACATGTATGATGTTCAGGCTGAGGGAGTGGGGGTGAGCTGACAGTAGTTTTATATACAGTGAACCTTCTTCACAATGGGATTTTCAAACACACAAAGCCTCATCTTTCTTAGAACATTCCTAAACACAAAGGAAACAAAAATGTGACAAACTTCTGTTTTTTTATTTCATTCTATCTTAAAACCACCACAAGATGAAAAGGAATGTGTTGGGTGATTTGTTGGTCTGTTAACACAGGGTTTTACTCTGAAGCCAGGCTGTCTTTTGATTTGCTATGTGGCCTAGGCTCCTTTCAGACCCATGGCAATCCTTCTGCTTCAGTCTCCTGAGTGCTGGAACTGCATGTGTGAGCCACCACGCCTCACTTATACACATAGTTTTAAATCATTATTATTTTATAAAAAAAATTATGGATTCATTGTCATCACTGGAAGTGAGATAGGAAGAGTGAGGTGGGAGCTGATAGCAAATTAACAATGCATTAATTCTGAAACTGCCAAATAATTAATGATGAGAAGCCTTTATTGGTGGCCAGTGTCAAAAATAACTTCCAGAAATATAAAAATATTCATCAGAACTGAATTAACTTCCCAAGGAAATAAAAAGAACCTTATTTTGTCAATGCACAGTAATTTTATCTTCTCATAAAACATTCACCACATCTAGAATACATGTATCATTGTCAGCGTTCAACTTTTGCCCAAGAGCTGAACAGATAATTCACACTGAGTGCAATCATTGCTGTGTAGGATGTCCTGGGCAACTTGTCATTGTGCCCTAAATTTATCTTCCTCTCTATTTCCATCACACTAAAAAATTATGAATATTCTAGCCATGTTCACTACTTGACTGAAAACTGCATGAATATTTCCCAGATTATACAACTGTTTTCAGAAGTTATTTGTAAATCAAAGTTTGGAAGGTCAAAAATACTACATTTTATGTATTCAAGATATATAATGAAAAAGTTAATGAAAAGGTGAGTGGGGCTAAATAGAAAAACATGTGAGCTGAGATTAGCAACCCAGAGATTGGGGGGGGGGCACAAACACCGGCCCTCACCACCCTGCTTTTTAACAGAATAAAAGGACAGTAGCACAATACAAGTGGAGCCCTAGGATTGGAGCTAACCATTCAATTTTACTGCAAATCTATAATTTCTCTTTCCAATGAAATCTATTTTAAAAGTAAAGAATCTTGACATTTGCAGGAAATGCATGCAACTAGAAATCATTATGTTAAGTGAAATAAGCCAGATGCAGACAAAAGTCACATTTTTTCCTCAGGTGTGGAGCCTAAATTTAGTGTGTGTGTGTGTGTGTGTGTGTGTGTGTGTGTGTGTGTGTGTGTGATCATGAAACTAGAAAGGGCTTCAGGAAAGAGGAGAGAGTCCCAGGTAAAATGGGAGTATTGAAATGCAATACATGTGATTTTAAAAAAAAGCCAAAGTTAGGGCTACTTGGAAGAAGAAAATCATTTAGTAGAGAAAGGGGCCTAGGGGTAGGCAGGGCAAGGCAAATAAGATAAAAATATAGGAACACATCTAAGCGAAGATGCCGTACTGAAACCCATGAATTTGTATGCTAGCCTGAAACCGCATTGAAAAATTTTAGAAGACAAAAGAGCTAGATAGGGCAGTGTGCTTCTGTAGTCCTAACACCAGAGATGCTGGGGCAGCAGGCCGAGAGTCAGGCTGCATGCACATAGGAAGATGCTCCTCAGCGACAAATACAAAGCCAGAGGGAAAACGCTTCCTGCCCTTTGACTCAAAGGTTCTCCACCTCAGTGCTTCTCAGAACTTCTAATTTCTTTTTTCTTATCCATGAACCAAGCAAAACCTCCAAATCTCTGTTGGCTGTGAATGTCCGGTTTGCGGATGCCGGGGGAGGTGTATTAGTGAGGGCTAGTTCCTCTGATTCAGAGACTGTCTTGTGATGAGAGTTGAGTATCAGCCATATTTCCTGCCCTGCCTGGATTGTATACCATCTTCCCCCAAAGTCTGGTAAATCTTCTTTTATAATTTAACAATACCAGCTCTAAAAGTAGTACATTCAATTCTCAAACATTTTTTACACTACCAGAAAAGATTTATTAAACCACACAATGCATGCTTAGAGTATATGAGAACAAATGTCTGTAGATGCATAATACAAATGCATTAATAATTTTAGTGGAAAAATAGTAGAACTTGAAAATAAGATATCCAAAGCCAAGGAAAGACCATTTCTTATTTGATATTAATATCTACCACATGCCAGTTTTAATAGAAATCAGACTTCATTTACCAAAATTTGTTTTCCCAGTAAAAACATAATCATTTGCTGTGGCTGGAAGTGCTGGTTAAAAAAAAATGGCCAATAATCTAATTTAAGCAGAGAAGAAAAGAAAACCAGAAGCAAGAAGAAAAAAATGCATAATGAAGTCCAAGTAAGCACTGAGATGTAAAATGCCTCTTGGATTTTTGTGTGTATCACTGTCAAATCTCTATCTATACATGTCAGTCTTTCAGTTACTCATGTTATCAATAACTCCAAAAACATTAGTCATGAAACATTTCACTGGATTGTGTGGAATATAAAAACTGTTTGAGAGCCAAGTGTGGTGGTACATATTTGTAAATGGTAGCACTGGGAGGTGGAGAGATGAAGATCATGAGTTCAAGACCCGCTTTACTACAACAGACTCAATGTCAAGATAAAAGCTTTAAGACCCAGTTCATGTTACTTTCAATAACTTATCCAGTAGGAAATGTGTAGGAAATACACCTTCAGTTCACTGTCACTCAGTGATAATTGGCTGATCCAGTCTTGAAGGACTCTTTCCTCCAGCAGAGTCCACAGAACCAGGCCAGTATGGGCAGTGTGGCCTCCTGCCTTTAGTGAGGAAATCAGAGTCTGAGAACAACTGTGTATGAATGTTGTTCATCTGGCTTGGGGCAGCGTTCCACGAGCAGGGCTTACTGAGATGATGAGTGCAATAACAAGTATCAGGGTTAATGCCCTGCAAGTCTCTACATCTTATTTTTCAGTATTTTGTTTTCATTGTAACTTTTAGGTGGATCATTTCACACTGCACTGGGGGAGAGGAAACTGGCTCTTCAGTGATATATTTTTAAAGGGCTGTGAAAAGATAATAATCTTAAAAGCTCAGAGTCCAGGAAGATAGCTCTACTCCAAGGTAAAAATGAACTGACATTTTGAAGGGGGCTTAGGAGAATAAGATTTTAGGAGGGGGATTTAAGGTGTGTTTTAGGAAAGAGAAAACAGCTCTAATTGAAAGTGTGTTTGCCAGGAAGCATCTGCGTGACAGACAGAAAGGAAACAGCGCAGAGACTGCTGGGAAGCAGGAAGGATGGGGCTCGAGCCAGCTTTCAAAGGGAGGCCACATGAATGATTCAGCAGAAGACAGAAGAGCATCTGGGTTATCCAGGTCACATGAGAGGTGCAAAATGCATTGGCAATGGCCTCCTCGAGAGCAGAGGGCCAACTGGACTATTATAACAGCACAGAAGGCAGAAGGGGCTGGTCAGGGCAGGGGGCAAACCACAGCAAGAGAACAGCTGCCTTCAGGGAGACCTATGGCATTGTTACTTCATTTGGTGGTTAGGTGTTAACAAACACCAAGTCTTGAGAAGGACAAGAAGGATTCAAGGTGATTCTGAGCTCATATGTGAAACTGCAGATCTGAAATCAAAAGCTAAGAGGAAGATGGGGTGGGCCTGTTCTGGTTTGAATGGAAAATATCTCCCCCTAGGCTTTTGTGTTTGGGAGCTTGGTTCCAACTGATGGTACTGTTTGAGAAACTTGTGGATTCTTTACTAGGTGGAGCCTTGCTAGGGAGACTGGGTCACTGTGGGTGGGCCTTGAGACACTGTAGACCAACCCCACTTGCTTCCTGTTACTCCGTGTGCTTCCTAAGCATCCATGCAATGTTGCCAGCCAGCCTCCGGATCCTAGCTCCTCCCTGCTGCCTATCTTCCCTACCTCCATAGACTACAACCCTGTGGATCAGAAAGACAGCTTACAAATGCTGGCACAGGTGTTCACCACTCTTCTGCCTGGGCATCCCAGTCATATGGCATCCCACCTACACTGAAACAGTGTTCTCTGATATGACGGCAAGATTTGCCATATATATGGTGCTCCTGGTGAGGCCCTGAGATGCCAAACAGCAGGCGCCATTGCTCAAACTCGGCCCTGTGTGGCTTCTGATCATCCTGATATCTGTGTCTTTTCCCATTGTCTACTAGTCACATGCTTGACCCAAGAGGCTGCAAATTAAACAGGTAGCTCAGATGTTAAGTGTAGCCCGAGAGTATGATAATGTGTTTTGCATTTGTAACTAAAGAAGAGGGAAAGTAAACATGAAATAATGAAATCCAGGTGCTGCCTTACTCATTTTGAGCTGCTTGAGTTTATTGGACCATGAAACCCTGGACTCTTATCAGGCTGCTTGGTAAAGAAAGTCCTTCCTGGGGGCTAGAGAGATGCTCGGTGGTTCAGAGTGAATTCTGCACTTACTGAGGATCTGCGTTCAGTTTGTACCTCATCAGGTAGCTCACAGCTGCCTGTAACTCCAGCTCCAGGGGTCTGCTTCTCATCTCCACAGGCAGAGGAGAGAGAGAGAAAGAGAGAGAAAGAGAGAGAGAGAGAGAGAGAGAGAGAGAGAGAATAGAGATGGGGTCTTTTGTTCATTTGTTTTAAAGAAAGCCACTTCTGCATCCTCCCTCGGTCTATCGGGCATTCCCAGACACAGCCTCTTTCTACAGGGAGGTCATTTCCAAGCAGAGCCTTTGCCCAGCTCACATTGTGCTACAAAGCATTCATCTGGCAGATTCCTCATGTCCCCACAGATGCGGTGGCCCCTCCTGTGAGCACACAACAAAGCCCCAGGAAGCTGCCACCCAGGCTACACAGGAAGTGAAAGCCAGGGGAGCCAGGTTCCTTGCATCAAACTGGTTCATTAAATAATTCATTTAACAACTTCTGCCAAGACCCTGGTGCTACTTAATTACTTGCTTGCTTTCTTCTCTCTCTTTCCAACTTTCTTTTAATTGAAAATCCAAGCCAGGCATGTCACAGCCTGGGAAGTCAAATCGCTTGGAGACATCTTCTGACTGTCTCATTAGGTGTCCAGCCACTGAAAAATGTATGATGTTTGAAGAAAAGGATGCAGGAGTAAACAGCTGCAGAAAAAATTAGATTTTCCAACAATGCCTAACAAGGGAAACAGTACTTAAAAACACAACTCAGTTTTTCCTTAACGAGCAAAAGCACTAAGTGGGCATCCATACAAATGTCCTAGAAGCCCGAGCATGATTCTGGTAAATGAGAGCTGGACCAAGTGGTGTCAGTAATAGGCAGGACACACAGCAAGACGAAGACAAGGCCTGTACATCATTGTTGCCTTGAGGGACTGTGAGAGAAAGTGGGAGTCCAAATTTTGTGCCTTAAGAATGAGTGAGAGTCCATGGAGCAATTTAAGTCTGAAATAGGGAACCAGTGCAGTGGGAGCCAGGAGAATGACCTGATTTGGATAACTTGTGAGTTTCAAAATAGCTGGGTTCTCAGGGTGCCCAGACACAGTGGTGATGCTCAGCAGTGGCCAGAGCAGATATACCAGGAACCCACAGCCCTGTGTTAAATGTCTGTTCTGAAGACTACAAAAGATTGCCTTCAAAATAAGCTGTTCATTCCAGAAATAAAAAAAATATATATGATATTGGAGAATGCAAACTTAATACAAACCAAATGAACCAAGCAACCTGGTTTCATCCTGAAACAGGCCGTTCTGGGGTTCATAAAACTCTTCATTTTCTTACACCAGTGGCGCCTGCTCTGTGGAGCTGTGTTTTCCTCAAGTGGAAAATGCAGTTTGTGATGCTGAAATGTTTGAGGGTGTCGCCTCTTCTAGGGACACACAAAGGCCAGGTTGGAAGAGCAGAAGTTCTGTGCTTTCCTGGGGTTTAAATTTATGGCATTTTGATTCTCAGGTCAAAATTTTGATGATAAATAAGAGGCACAGATGGCTTCATGAACTGAGGCTTGGGCATGGGGTTGGGTTATGGAGCTGCTGGTTCCCTCGTGGAAGGAAATGTGAGTCTAGACCCTCTTCACAGGATCTCTCTTGCCCAGCATCCTTTAAGTCAAGCACCTGGTCATACCCCAGCCCTATATTAGCTCTGGCAACCTGCATGAAAACTGATGGTCCCTCAAGAGAGGCTGTGAAATCTCTACTGTATGCAAGTTGCTTAACACTAGCTTGGAATCTCGGGCATTGAATTGTTCCTTTACAATTTAATTTTTCCTTCCACTTCCCATGGACCACCTGATATACCAGCTTCTGTATTGTTAAGTAACAGAGAGATTCCATGCATCTCCATGATTAAATCTTTGCAGCACCCACTGCCTAGAGGCTCAGTCTTAGAATTAAAACTAATGAATACAGTTTGCATTATTATGACTTAGTTATGTAGTAATTTAAAGCTATAGTTCCTTCTCTCTGTGACAGATGGTCCCCCATCATCTAGCTGGAGGGGAGGAAGTTCTTCCTCCAAAGATCTAGGACATTTTCATTACTCTGACATATCAAACTGCATAATCTTCATAGTCCGTGGTGTGTGTGTGTGTGTATGTGTGTGTGTGTGTGTGTGTGTGTGTGTGTGTGTGTGTCCATCCTGTAGAGTGTGCACCTGATTTTTCCTTCTCAGGAAAAGAAGCATGGTTTCCACCCCAGAAAACTATTTCTGTGTTGTGTTGGTAATTTCAAATCCATTCTGGTTTTACTTGAAGATAACCCACTTTTCTATGTAAGTGTGTGTTCCCTGTCCTAACTTAAAGGCATGGCTCAGAGTTACTTCCAAGTGGTCTCTGACCTGATTCCATAGCTCCTCCTTTCCCACATCTCTCTACCATGGGAGATCTCCTCCTTTCTCACATCCCTCTACCATGGGGGATCTCCTCCTTTCTCATGTCCCTCTATCATGGGAGATATTTTCCTTCCCTGGCTTGGTGACGTCCATCTTTACACAGCTCCCTGGGAAATGGTCTGAAGCAGAAACTTTCTGAATCTTCATCATGTCTAAACACATCTTTCATTTTCTCATCCTTGACTTACTGGGCAGCAAGTTTTAAAGTTCCACTGAGTTTCCCCTGTCACTTGAAGTTGGTAGTTCATCTCCTGCAGACTCTAGAAGGAAGCAGGTCTGAAGCCTTTGCAACTGGTTTTTCTGTGTGGCTCTGTGGGTGTCACCTTTCTTTTGCTGGATAAGAGCGCTGCCATTTGTAATAGTCCCCTTTCTCAGCGAGATTTTTAACTTTCAAAACTCATAGTTTTAATTAACCCCAGAAACTTAATTTCCATCTCTTGGGTAATCTCCTCCTTCCCCATGCCCCCCTCAACAGCATCCAACAGGAAAATGGTATGGTCCACAGCTGTGAACTGCATGTGGAAATTCAGCTTTTCCTTTTCTATTTTCTTCTTTGGTTATTGAGACAGGACCTTGCTATGCACCCTGGCTGGGCTCAAACTCCTGTCTCTATCCCCCAGTACCGGGATTGTAGGCACACCTCACCATGCAAAATTGAGAAGGACAGAAAATAAATCTAATGACATGTTATTTTAATACATCGTTTTTCTAACTTAATCCAATATATTATGTCACCACTTAATATAAAATATTCTCAATATATTTCATATTACAGCTTTAAAACTTGACAAATATCCTGTAATTGAAGTACACATGGCTGCTGGCTGCAACATTTGGAAGCATGGGACATGGTATACATCTTTTTCTTGAGTTTTGTCCTTCTCTTCCCTCTCCTAGAAGAACATCAGAAAATTGCCTCACAAGCATCCTACTGGTAGTTTTATTTTTGTAGTCACTTGGAATCACTGAGAACTTTGCTGTAGTGTTGCTACTTTTAAGTGGAAAATGTTAGGTGCTGAGGTCTCAGACTGAATACAAAGGACAAGGGAGGACAAGACCTACTGAGCACCTGCATTTCTCTCAAACTGCCTCCTGATCTTTGGAGACATGGAGCAGCTGCCTGCACAGGAGCTAGTCCTTCTGCACAGCCTGCTCTGACACAATGGACTGTATCCTCTCAAAGAAGAATCACACCTCTCCTCCCTTGGGTGGTTTCTCATAGGTATTTGGTCACAGCACTGTGACCCAAACAGTGTCACCAGCTGGTAAGCAAGTGTTCAAATACCAAGCCTATGGGAGACATTCCTCATTCAACCACCACAATCTCCTATTTGCCATCTTATACTTGTGCATAATTGGGCATGCATATGACTAAAATCAGATGCATGATGGGAAACGACATATGCAGTAGAGAAAAGGTTACATAACCTGTCAATCAAACAAGAACTAACCAAGCTACACCTCTGGCAACCAGCTCATCCCCCAAAAGGGGTACCCAAAGCCTGTGTTTCCAGGGTGCCTGATCTTCACTATGGCTTTGCTTGTGAAAAGTGCTTTTGTTGCCACTTTACAATCTCTGAGCACTTTTTCATGCTTTGAAAAAAGCACCAAAAAACCTGGAAACACCCAGCCCAGACAATAACCCTTCACAAGGGTGGATGGGGACATCCTCTGCCTAACCTGATCTGGGAGGGTCATCAACAGTTCCTACACTATGAGGCTACTTCAGTTTCCCAACCTCTTTCTGTTATTTTAACGTGGGGAAATGGATGTCTGTGTTCAGTGGTCCATCTTGAATTAACAGTTCCTTTATATTGTTTTGGAATGCTTTGTTCTTCCAAAGAAAAGAGAATGTCCTTGAATAGCATCTTTAAAACTATTACTCAAAGAAAACTATCTAAATTTCACCATGTCCCAATTCTTCCAGCAGAGAAGGCGATGGAAGTACAGAGCCATTGGTTGGCACTCTCTGCTATCTGGTGAAATTAACCTTAGCTACTGGCTTCATTTATTAACAGAGGAGCAAACAGAGACTCTGGAAAAAGTGTCACACGTACAACAACCTACACTTAATTCTTCATTTTCATCTCAAGTGCATCCATTAGCTTCTGGGAAGCAAGCCTCTGAACCTGACTTTAGTAACAGATATGTGAGCCAAACTGCACAGAATAGATGCTCTCTCTAGACAAAGGGTACAACCTCCACAGCCCCACGAAGAAAAGCAAACAGAAGGATCATTATCCCAAGGACACACATATGGATTTAAATGCAATCTTTTAATTAATTCCCAAAATAGTCTATGAATTAATGGTTCTGTGTTATAGAGCTTCAAATTTCCAAAGATTGATTTTCCTAGAGTAAAACAAATCCTGCACTCTGTAACTTAGATTCAATTCCAGTCCTCAAACCCAAAGTGCATGCCACTTCCTCGTGATCAGGAGCGCCGTGACAAGTGCGTGAAGCCCGTTTGTTGTGCACTGAATCTATTTAGACTCAGATATAACGTGGAGTTCAATTAAAACAAATTAAAGGTGTTTTCTTCAAGTTTAGCAATTGTCAGGTCACAAGAGTGCTGGAGTTAGGCAGTTTATGGAAGTGTGCTTGTCCTAACAGTTAGCTGTATCATATCAGCAGAATAAAAATGCACCTGACCACTGCCGCCCATCTTTTGGGAGATGGACAATGGGGAGAATACTAAGGTTGTCATTTATTTCTGTACCCATTTGCCTGGTAGCAAACATGATTGACAGATCTCCTATACAATGCAGGCAGGCCAGCATTAGACTCTCCCATTAGTTCTCCATCTACCCTGGGAAGATGTCACCACTGGTAGATGCCAGGGGATCATTTCCAGTGAGGTCTTCTTTGAAACACAGCTCTGATGAAATTATCTTCTATGAATTACACGGGTGCTCAGTTACCAGACCTCTTGCTTGCACCTTGCTCCCAAGTAAATTCAGTATTAAACACTAGCGAACAACAATCTTCACATGTTTTCAGACTTGATGCTTGAAATAGTTTACAGTTCATCAATGACCCCACATGCTCAGGAAGGGCTAACCTTTCTTATATTTCTTATTATGAATATATTTGCTGTAAGTTGTATAAATGGTTCCAGAGGAAAGCAGGAAGTCCCTAACACAAAGTAACAGTTCTTGGGTTTTAGTGGGCCAAGGGTTTGCCTGAGGGATGATATCAAAACTGTAAAAAGGCATCCCCAGTGAGTTTCAGTGATGGCATCAGAGGAAGAACTGTTTTGGATGTATTGATAGTACAGGAATGCAATTTGAGTTCATCAAAAGTGTTCCTTTTTTATATACCAAAAAAGTTAGGACCTGGTATGGACTCCACATTTCAAAAGCGGGAGATGACGTCAACTGTACTAGAGATGGGTGGGGCCAGCAGGGGCGCTTTCTGACCATTTCCTTTGATAAATTCCAAGAGAAAAAAACAAGGAACACCCGTGCAATTACTGAGTAGTAAAAGTCACAAGAGGCAAGCAAGCCTTTCACTGTTCCCCCAATCGTCTTTGAGACATTTATTGGGCTGTAATGAAAATGACAACCCAAACCATCACAGTTCTGTGTGTTACATTCTGAACTGAGTGGGCACGATTCTCTAACCCTATGCTACAACACTCCAGGACCAAACACAAGTGAGTTAGTGCACACTCCAGGCAACAGCTGTACAGAAGGTTGTAGGTTTGCCAACCGACTAGTTCATCAAAGCAAACAAGTTGTTCATCACAATGAAAGACCTTTTCTCGGTGTTGCCAACAATCTCATATCTCTGGTAGCTAATTTTTTGTTAGCTGTGAATCTTGCTTTAAAACCTTTGTTTGAATTTGTAAATTTCCACTCTGACAATTTTATTTTTGGGATATCCTTTTTACTATTCTTACAGTTTCCAATTTTCTACCAAGACGCACCTTTTCAGTCTGTGGGCACTGATCATGGTTAACACCCACGGTGAGTTAAATATCACCTGATCATGCCTCATTCAGTTCCTGCTTCCTTTACTGCCACCTGCTCTCTGTATGTACCTGGTTATTTATTTTTGGTTGAGTTTCGGACTACATTATGAATACACAGATAAAGTGGGAACCTGAGAACTACCTTCCTCTAAGGAGGATCCCTTCTGTTTGGCAGCTAGGGGAAGACTTCATGGCTTGAATCAGTAGCTGATTCGGTTCCTCTCAGATCTTGTGTTTGCTTCTCCTTACTCCTGCAGAGAACCCTTGCAAATCCCAAATAAAGGCTTGAGAGCTATGATTACTTCCCTTTGATGGTCCCAAAATGTTATTTTCCTTCTCTTTGTCTCCAAGAGCCTGTCAAAAACTTGGCTAGGCTTTTCCATGCTATTCTTCTTTGGAGCAATCATCTTGAGGGCTGAGAAAAATCAAGTTACCATTACTTTCAAATGTTTTAGTTGATCTCAGCTCAAGGATATCCCATGACAACCTAGTTCAACAATGCTACAAGAACTTCTTTCTTGACCTTTAAAACAGTTAGTATGCTCCTGGCTTGGTTTTCCACCCTCCATAAAAATAAGACCAGATTGTAAGTATTTAAAAATTCTCAAATATTAAAAAATTCTTGACAGATAAAAGTTTAAATCTAAACTAATATCTGCAGGGAGTAGTACATGTCTACCAAGTGTGATGACTAAATTTGGAATCTCTTCACTGTTTTAATTTCCTCTCAAAAAAATAAATAAATAAAACCTCTGGCAAATGTGACTTAGGGACTTACTCTGGATGATACTTCAAGGGTCTAGTCTATTATGGCAGGGAAGTCAAGGGGCAGGAACATAAAGTAAATAGTCACATCATAATCACAGTCAGAGCAATGCTTGAAAGCCAGGGAATTATACTGCCCTCAGTGGACAGGTCCTCCCAATTAATGCAATGAGGAGAATCCCCACAGGCTAGTCCAGCAGCCCTTCTCCCAGGTGATTCAAGGTTCTATGGGGCTGAAAATTAACATTAATCATCACAGTCACTGAAGTGACATACCTCTGGCATATGATTTAACTGAGGAGAGGGAAGGTCTACCCCAAATGTGGATAGCACCATTCTGTGGACTAGGGTCTCATACTGAAAACACAGGAGAAAGCATACTGAGCATCAGCACTCACCTCTGCCTGCTTCCTGACTACACATGCAGTATGACCATTATGTCATGGCCTCCGTGTCAGGATAAATTGTCCCCACAAACTGTACCACAGTGGACGCCTGTTCTCTTTAGTTGCTGCTTCTCAGGTATGTATTCACAGTAATGAGAAAAGTAACTAATATGCCAGGTTAAAACAGGAATCTATCTGCAAGTTTTCTTCATTTTCTTTTCTTTAGATTTTGTTGTTGTTGTTGTTTCATATGGATAGGTGTTTTACTCACATGTATGTCTGTTCACCATGTGTATACCTGGTGTCCTTAAAGGTCATCAGAGGGCATCACATCCCTTGGTAATGAAGTTAAGAACAGTTGTGAGACACATATGGGTTCTGAGAATCCATGCCCTCTGCAAGAACAAGTGTGATTGACCACTGATCACTGTCTCCTGCCCTTTCTCCTAATAACTCAAGTTCTAATAGCAACACAACTCAAGCTTGATGACAGCCATCCTCTGAAGTTTATGCATCTATCGCAAGCAACACACCACTTTCCACTGATGGTAATTCCCTGTCTTTGCCTCCAGCAAAGTTCCTACAACAATGTAGAACAGTAAGCGAGAATTAGCTATGCCGAAGGATGAAATAACAGTTGAAATTTTTTCCCCTTATTTTTTCAGGACATGCATAAAATCAGCAGATTAAGATCACTTAAAAGGCTCTGGTTTTGAATTCTTGATTTAAATGGATTAAAATGATTAGATGAATGCACCAAGAGCAGGTCTGAGTCCAGACCAATGGATGTGAAGACAGCACATTACTAGGTGTATTATATCCATGCTTTCAGATTCTTGTGCTCCTTGAAGTTTGGATCTCTCTGGGGTCACCCTTTGGCCACTTATCTGCATATCAGCAGGTGATACTAGCTAGCCGAAATCTCTCACCCATATCTTGTCATTTTGAGAATGGGATTTTGGTGGTGGCTAGCAGGTTCTGGGTCTTAGCCTTGGGAGTGGAGGCCTGGCTTTGGTTCTTCACAGGATACAAAGTCACTGTGCACATTACCTCATCGTTTTACTTACCTTATTTACTTGATTGATTCCTTTGATTGGCCAGATTCATTGAAAGATCGAATCTCTATTTCCTCTTCTTTTCACAAATGGATGTCAGGTAAACTACTTACCTTTCCCTCTCGATAAGAAAGGCTGAGGGAGCAGTATGGCAGCCAGGGGCAGAGCAGAGCATTCCAGCTTTGGTTTGATCTGATTTCATTTCCACAATGATTATAGAAGGGGAAACAGACTCAAAGAGGTTGAGTGATGAGGTCAAAACTAAGCCAGAGGTTAATGGGCCTGGTGTCAGAACTGGTCTGGCTTCACAGACATTCACCAGGAAGGCTTTTTGATTTGTGAGACACCATTGGTCCATCACAACCCCCCTTTCCTCTAGCCATTTCACTTGCTAGGGTGGCCTCCTCTGAGAATTTTCTGCCTCTGACCTGCCTCTGAATCTTGTCTCTGTCTCCAGTCAAGTATAACCCAAACAAATACATGTCCTTCTCTCTTCCTGTCATCACTCTAATCCACAGGAAATCATCTCTTGCTAAGGATACTGCAATGGCCTCCTAATATATTTTATTATGAAATCGAGTGAAATGCATATGAACTCTGGTTGCATGGAAATTGACATGTACAATGTTTCAAATGTAATAATAAACAGCATTGCAGTGAATGTCCCATCCTGTGCACTCCTGCCCTGATATGAGATTTAAGGATAGACTGGGTGTTTGATCTTTAAAATAACCCATGTCAATTTCCTTGCAACCCAGTTGTGAGTTACAGAGAATGCTCTTTCATCTTGGAGATCAACCTGCCACGGGAAAGCGCATGTTGCTCCCTGCATCTCTATGCTCTGTTTCACCTGTAGCATCATGCCTTGATCCAGTGATATATGTGTCTAAGTGAGCAGCCTGTGAATTCTAAGCCTGCTTAGTGCGCGGGTTTAATGTCTGGAAGACCATTGGTTTCCTTTCCTATACAGAGGCTATAGATGAGTTTTATTGTACAATACCTTCTTTAAAATCCCACGGTTTAGGGATCAGTTTCACACAGCCACATCCAACTAGGTATTGCCAGTTAATTATTACTAACTTTATAGCTGAAGACAGCAGCTTGCTGTGTTAAGAATCTGCTTTTTGACAACCAGTGTGACCTCACATCTTCTCAAATATTCACTGAAGTGCATATGGTGGCTTGTATCTATGACCTTACCATTAAGAGTGTGAGGCAGAAGGATTCATATTTGGGGCCACTTTGGATGACAGAATGAGTTCCAAGTCAACTTGGATTACATGAAAAGATCTTGCCTTGAACAACTGGGAGGGAGAAGGAGAGAGAAAGGAGAGGGTAATGATATATCATATCATTTTTTATGCACAGTTACAATAAAACAAAAATAGAAGAGATAGAAATAAAGTTTTCCTACTCTACCTTTTTACTGGCCATTTCAATGAACTAGAGCCTGCTCTATGTCAGAGTTTTATAAAAGATATATAATGCAAATAAAGAAGAAAGTATATATATCCATATGTAACCTTCCATAATAACATTTTAGGGGTAAATTTTTTTACTAAAAATTTTAACTATTTATGCCATTTTTCCACATTCAGCAGAGATATGCATTCTTTTGTTATTGATTGACAAGAAATCTTTGTTATTAAAATGATGAGTGCTACCAACTACTATTACCATAGCCACAATTTCTAATCTGTCTATTTTACCTTTTCTTGGGTTTCTGTACTTTATGGCTATGAAGAAGGGATGTTAGAATTGGAAGCACATTCATTTTTTCTCAATGATGCCCTGAAATTCCATGTTCCTCCTCTTCCCTGGCACAAGTGATTGGATGATAGTTGTATAGGCATTCTGGATGTCTAGTTAAATACTAACTGTAGTTTCCAGTTATCACAAGGAAAAGTATACTGGTTTCTAAAGTTATCAAGCCCACACCATGAGTATCCATGAGAAATGACATACAGGTTTCATTTCCTTCTTTATCTGCATTGTATATCTTTTGTAAAACTCTGACATAGAGCAGGCTCCAATTCATTTAAATGGCCAGTAGAAGGGTAGAGTAGAAAAACTTTATTTCTATCTCTTCTGTTTTTGTTTTAATGTAACTGTACCAAAAATTGAGCAAAACATTGTGGTTTGGGTTGCATTAATAAACTATGAGAAGCTGCATACTTCATTTTAAAAGTACTTCATTAGTTCATAGTTTGGGAGGTTAAAGTTCAAGATTGATTCACGTATTCCATCTATTCAGTCCCAGAACACCCTTCACTGGATCACAAGATGGTAAAGAATCTGACAGTGAGCCAGTAACACATGGATAGAGCCAAGCACATGATTTAGCATCACCTTGCAATAACCTTTGTGAGAAAGAGCTAAGTGATGCTTAAGATCAATGTTAATGCCTTCCAAGGGCAACACCCAATGATGACACTACCTTCCATTAAGACACACCTTCTAGAGACACAGATACCACCTGCACTGACTAGACCAAGAGGTGAATGACTGGTCTCCCAGCTGGACAGCCCAGTACCTAGGCCCTAGGCCCTGAGGCACACCCAGAGCTCCAACCCACCCATCACAGCAAAACTAGCTGGCCAGCAGGAAAGGCTACTGTGGGCAGGCTGCTCCACCACCACCCCCATCAGACCCTGTAATCTACAAGTCTCACTCCATCCGGAAACCCACCCATCATCCATGACCTCAGTGACTCCCTGAAACACAGACACTACCTGTACCCATTGGACCAAGAGATGAGTGACTGGTCTCCTAATCGGACAGCCCAGTCTCTAGGTCCTAGGCTCTGGATCACACCCCAAGCCCTTATCCATCCATTACAGCCACACTAGCTGGCCAGCAGGCAAGACTCCTGCAGGCAAGCTGTTCCACTACCATCCCCTATTGGATCCTGTAATCTATAAGCCCCACTCTACCCCCCAAAATGGCCTCTGGAGCAGCTCCCAGAGGCACAGGTACTGACTGCACCAGCTGGAGGAAGAGACAGGGAGATGCAATTGCAAGAATACATTCAACAACATAAAGAGCAATTTGGTACCACCAGAACCTAGTGGTTATACAACAGCAAGACCTAAACATCCCAACATAGAAGAAGCAGAAGAAAATGATCATAAAAATAACTTTATAAAGATGATAGAGGTCTTTAAAGAGAAATGAGAAATTCCCTTAAAGAAATTGACAAAAATACAAACAATGCATTGGGAGAAATCAATAAAACCCTTAAAGAAAGTCAAGGAAAATCAATCAAACAGGTATAAGAAACAGTTCAAGAAAATTGAAAATTGAAATAGAGGTGATAAAGAAAACACAAACTGAGGGAATTCTGGAAATGGAAAATCTGGGTAAATGAACAGGAACTACAGATGCAGTTATAACCACCTTAATGAAAGAGATGGAAGAGATAATCTTTGGCACTGAAGATACAATAAAGGACATCGATTAATTGGTCAAAGAAAACATTAAAGCCAAAAACGTCATAACACAAAACGTCCAGGAAATCTGGGACACCATGAAAAGACCAAACCTAAGAATAATGGGAATAGAAAAAGGAGAATACTAGCTCAAAGGCACAGAAAATATATTCAACAAAGTCATAAAAGAATACTTTCCCAACCTAAAGAAGGACATGCCTATGAAGATACAAGAAGCTTACAGAACACCAAATAGACTGGACTCAAAAAAAAAGTCATCTCTCCACATAATAATCCACTAAACATACAGAATTACAAAAAGAACATTAAGAGCTGCAAAGGAAAAAGGCCACGTAACGTATAAAAGCAGAGACATCAGAATAACACCTGACTTCTCAATGAAGACTCTGAAATCCAGAAGGTTCTGGACAAACATTATTCAGACACTAAGAGACCACAATTGCCAGCCTAGACTACTATACTCAGCAGATCTTTCAATCACCATAGACAGAAAAAAAAAACCAAGATATTCCATGACAAAACCAGATTTAAAAATATCTATCCTCAAATCCAGCCCTAAAGAAAACATTAGAAGGAAAACTTCAACC
Organism: Peromyscus leucopus; assembly: GCF_004664715.2. Taxonomy (NCBI): domain Eukaryota; kingdom Metazoa; phylum Chordata; class Mammalia; order Rodentia; family Cricetidae; genus Peromyscus; species Peromyscus leucopus. Next base: position 92,428,901 of record NC_051070.1, on the reverse strand, counting down.
CAAGGAAGTTAGCTGCACCCACAAAAACATAGGGAATAGATAATCCCACACCAGCAAATCCCAAAGAAGGAAAAAACACACATACTATCAGCAAAAAATGACAGGAATTAATAATCACTGGTTATTAATATCCCTTAATATCAATGGACTCAAATTGCCTATAAAAACACACAGGTTAATAGAATGGTATGAAAACAGGATTCATCCTTCTGCTGCATACAAGAAACACACCTCAACTTCAAAGACCTGAGATTAAAGGGTAGGGGAAAGACCTCCCAACCAGATGGACCTAAGAAGCAAGCTGATATAGCTATTCTAATATCTAACAAAATAGACTTCAAACTAAAATCAATCAAAAGAGATGGAGTAGGGCATTTCATATTCATCACAGGAAAAATCCATCAAGGTGAAGTCTCAATTCTGAACATTTATGCTCCAAATACAAGGGTACACAGATACATAAAGGAAACATTACTAAAGCTAAAATCGCACATCAAACCCCACACACTAATAGTGGGAGACTTCAACACCCCACTCTCACCAATGGACAGGTCTACCAGCAGAAAATTAACAGAAAAATAAGGGACCTAACAGATGCTATGACTCAAATGGACTTAATCAATATCTACAGAACATTCTACCCTAACAAAAAAGAATATACCTTCTTCCTAGCACCCCATGGAACCTTCTCTAAAATTGACCACATACTTGATCACAAAGCAAATCTCAACAAATACAAAAAAAATGGAATAACCTCCTGTATTCTATTGGACCACCATGGCTTAAAGCTAGAACAACAAAAGTTACAGAAAGCCTACAATCTCATGGAAACTGAATAATGCTCAACTGAATCACCAATAGGTCAAGAAAAAAATAAATAAAGACATTAAAGACTTCCCAGAATTCAATGAAAACAAATATACAACATACTCAAACTTATGAGGCAATATAAAAGCAGTGCTAAGAGGAAAGTCCATAGCACTAAATGCCCACATAAAAAAGTTGTAGAAATCTCACACTAGCATCTTAACAGCACACCTGAAAGCTCCAGAACAAAAACAAGCAAACTCACCCAGGAGGAATAGATGCCAGGAGATAGTGAAACTGAGGGCTTAAATCAATAAAATAGAAACAAAGAGAACAATACAAAGAACCAATGGAAAAAGGAGTTGATTCTTTGAGAAAATCAACAAGATAGACAAACACTTATCCAAACTAACCAAAAGGCAAGAGAATATCCAAATTAACATAATCAGAAACAAAAAGGGGGACATAACAACAGACAGTGAGGAAATCCAGAAAATCATTAGGTCATACTTCAAAAACTTGTACTTCACAAAATTGGAAAATCAAAAATAAATAGATAATTTTCTGGATAGATACTACATACCAAAATTAAATTAAGACCAGATAAAAATTTAAATACACCTATAACCCTGAAGGAAATAGAAGCTGTTATTAAAAGTCTCCCAGTCAAAATAAGCCCAGGGCCAAAAGGTTTCAGTGCAGAATTCTACCAGAATTTCAAAGAAGAACTAATACCAATACTTCTCAAATTGTTCCACACAACAGAAACAAAAGAAACATGGCCAAACACCTTTTATGAGGCTGCAGTTACCCTGATACCCAAACCACACAAAGATGCAATAAAGAAAGAGAATTACTAATCTCCCTCATGAACATTGATGCAAAAATACTCAATAAAATCCTGCAAACCAAATTCAAGAACACATAAAAAAAAATCCACCGTGATCAAGTAGGCTTCACCCCAGAGATGCAGGGATGGTTCAAGGTACAAAAATCTGTCAATGCAATCACCATATAAACAAACTGGAAGAAAAAAAAACACATGATCATCTCATTAGATACTGAGAAAGCCTTTGACAAAATCCAACACCCTTTCATAATTAAGGTTTTGAAGAGATAAGAGATACAAGGAACATACCTAGATATAATAAAGGCAATTTACAGCAAACCAACAGTCAACATTTAATTAAATGGAGAGAAACTCAAAGTGATTCTACTAAAATCAGGAACAAACAAAGCTGTCCACTCTCTCCATATCTATTCAATAGAGTACTTGAAGTTCTACCTAGAGCAATAAGACAACAAAAGGAGATCAAGGGGATACAAATTGGAAAGGAAGAAGTCAAATTTACACTATTTGCAGATAATATGATAGTATAAATAAGTGACCCCAAAAATTCTACCAGATAATTCCTACAGCTGATAAACACAAGTAATATGGTGGGATACAACATTAATTCAAAAAAAAAAAAAATCAGTAGCCCTCCTATATACAAATAATAAATGAGCTGAGAAAGAAATCAGAGAAACATTACCCTTTACAATAGCCACAAATAATATAAAATATTTTTGACTAACTCTAACCAAACAAGTGAAAGACCAGTATGAAAAGAACTTTAAGTCTTTGAAGAACGAAATTGAGGATATCAGAAGATACCAGAAAATGGAAAGATTTCCCATGCTCATGGATAGGTAGGATCAACATAAAATAAATGGTAATCTTACCAAAAGCAAGCTATAGAGTCAATGGAATCCCCATCAAAATCCCAACACAATTCTTTACTGTCCTCAAAAGAACAGTACTCAAATTCATATGGAAAAACAAAAAAACAAGGATAAATAAAACAATCCTGCACAATAAAGAAATTTCTGGAGGCATCAGCACCCCTGATTTCAAGCTCTACTCTAGAACTATAGTAATTAAAAAAAAAAAAAAAACAGCTTGGGCGGGCGGTGGTGGCGCATGCCTTTAATCCCAGCACTCGGGAGGCAGAGGCAGGCAAATCTCTGTGAGTTCAAGGCCAGCCTGGGCTACCAAGTGAGTTCCAGGAAAGGCGCAAAGCTACACAGAGAAACTCTGTCTCAGAAAAAAAAAAAAAAAAAAAAAAAAAAAAAGCTTGATGTTGGCATAAAAACAGCCAAGTGGATCAATGGAATTGAACTGAAGACCCTGACATTAATCCACATACCTATGAACACCTGATTTTTGACAAAGAAGCCAAAACTGTAATGGAAAAAGAAAGTATCTTCTACAAATGGTGCTGGCATAACTGGATATCAACATGTAGAAGATTGCACCATGTACAAAACTCAAGTCCAAGTTAATCAAAGACCTCAACATAAACCCAGTTACACTGAACCAGATAGAAGAGAAAGTAGAAAGTAGTCTTGAATGCATTGGCACCGGAGATCACTTCCTAAATATGACACCAGTAGCACAGACACTAAGAGCAAAAATCAACAAATGGGACCTTGTGAAACCGAGAAACTTCTATAAGGCAAAGGACATGGTCAATAAGACAAAACTGCAGCCTACAGAATGGAAAATAATCTTCAACCCCACATCTGACAGAGGGCTTATCTCCAAAATATATAAAGAACTCATGAAAGTAGACATAAAAAACAATCCAATTAAAAAAAAAGGGACTACAAGCCGAGCAGTGGTGGCACATGCCTTTAATCCCAGCACTCGGGAGGCAGAGGCAGGCAGATCTCTGTGAGTTCGAGGCCAGCCTGGTCTACAGAGCAAGATCCAGAAAAGGCGCAAAGCTACACAGAGAAACCCTGTCTCAAAAAACTAAAAAAAAAAAAAAAGGACTATAGCTCTCAACAGAAGACTCTCAAAGACATTTAAGGAATTGCTCACCATCCTTAGTCATCAGGGAAATGCAAATCAAAACAACTCTGATGCCATCTTACATCTGTCAGAATGGCTAAGATTAAAAAAAAAAAAACTAAGGACAGCTTATGTTGGAGAGAATGTGGAGCAAGGGGACCACTCCTCCACTGTTGGTGGGAGTGCAAAGTTGTACAGCCACTTAGGAAATCAGTAATCAATCTACCTCAGGACCCCATGATACTACTCTTGGGCATATATCCAAAGGATGCTCAATCATCCCAAAAGGACGCTTGCTCAACTATGTTCATAGCAGCATTATTAGTAATAGCCAGAACCTGGAAACAACCTAGATGCCCCTCAACTGAAGAATGGATAAAGAAAATGTGTTACATATACACAGTGGAGTACTACTCACCTGTAAAAAAACAATGACATCATGAAATTTTGGAGACATTTGAGTAGCTTGGTCTGCTTGAGGAGCCCCTGGCAATGGGACCAGGATCTGTCCCTGGTGCATGAGCTGGCTTTTTGGAGCCTGTTCCCTATGGTGGAATGCCTCACTCAGCCTTGATGCAGTGGGGAGGGGCTTGGTTTTGCCTCAACTGAATGTACCAGGCTTTACTGACTCCCCAAGGGAGGCCTTACTCTTTTGAATGAGTGGATGGGTGGGGGAGGCAGGGAGCAGGGAAGCAGGAGGTTGGGAGAGAGAACTGTGGTTGTTATGTAAAATGAATAATAATATTTTTAAAAAGACACACCTTCTAAAGTCTCCACCATTCCTCTCCATCATTGACTAGAGAACAAGATTCTGCTTATGAATTCACAGTGACACACTGTATTCAAATTGTAGTGGTAGGTGTCCATGTTAATAGATTTTTATTAAATAAACTCATCTAATTACCCAAAATCAGAACATTGTTAGTAGCAAAAGACTGATGTGGCCCCTTTTGGTCATTCTCCTTAACATTAAACTCAATCCTAAGACTTAATGTGATACATTAATTAGATAGTTACATTAGTTAGATAGCACACTTTGTTGTATCTGACATTTTCCTTCTTTGCTTCAATATTTAAGTCTTGAGTCCACCATCTCTTCAGTATGCAGAGTCACCGAGCCCTGACTCAGCACACCCAAGGGCTTCAGCCAGGGATTTGCTTTTCATTATTGTTGTCACTTCCAGGTGCCATTCACTTGGTGATTAGATTATTTTTTCTTGAAATAATCCACTCTTTTAAAATAACCTCAAACTAGATTCTAAAATCAATGAAATAATCAAGACATTCTGTGTTAGTTTTGTTTTTCTAACACATTTTAAATAAGTGCTTTCAACATTTTTTTTTAAAAAAAGTGTCCCATTGATCTAGTTTCATTTCTGTTGCTATGACAAGTCACCAAAACAAAAAGCAACTGGTGTAAAAAAGGGTTTATCAACTTACGGTTCTGGGGCACAGCCCATTATTGAAGGGAAATCAAGGTAGAAACCCTAAGCAGCTGCATCCATAGTGAAAGCAGAGAGAAAAGAATGTACCAATGCTGCCTGCTTGCATCATCTAGCCTTTTCCTGTCCAACATAGTTCAGGACCCCTTGACCAGCAAATGGTGCCACCCACAATGGTGTCTTCCTACATATCAAGACAATTGATAATCATGAAATCGATAACAATCAAGACAATTCCAGACTACACACAAGCAAATGTGATCTAGATAAAAATTCTCAGTTTAGACTCCCTTGGCAGGTTATTCCAGGTTATACCAAGTTGATATCTAAAACTAGCCATCATAGTCATTTAGAAGAATTTCATATCATACCATGTGAATGTCTCACTGAAAATAAATTTCTATAAAGGACATTTCAAAAAATGATTTGTTATGCTCCCTAGCTGACTGTTTACCTGGCTTAGAAACTAGGAAATTCCTATCTTGTCAGTGTTGCCCTGTTGTTCCATTCCTCAGGAGCTTCAGCAGATAAAGATTACAAAACAGCCTCAGAAAATGAGAATGCTAATTTGAGAATAGGCAACGAAACCATCAACTCACAGTCTGCCTATGATGTGAATCAGTGCCGCAGAGCTCTCCATCCCTGAAGACCCACTGCCTCGGCAGCCTGCTAGAAATCCCCCACTCTCCTCTTGAGTGTGGGACCAGAGCACAGTAGCTCCATGGTGGCAGTCACAGAACATGGTCACTCCATGCTGGCATTCAAGCTTGGCAAGCCTGGAAGCAAGCATTCCTGCCTCTGAGGTGACTTGCCAATCACTCCTTCAGCCTGAATAAAGCCAACTCAGGGTCTGCCCCACTAACAACATTTCTTTTTTTCTTTTTTTTTTTTTTTTTTGGTTTTTCGAGACAGGGTTTCTCTGTGTAGCTTTGCGCCTTTCCTGGAACTCACTTGGTAGCCCAGGCTGGCCTCGAACTCACAGAGATCCGCCTGGCTCTGCCTCCCGAGTGCTGGGATTAAAGGCGTGCGCCACCACCGCCCGGCTACAACATTTCTTTATCCTGGGTTATAAAGTACAGTGTTGTCAACAGAGTAAGGCCTCACCATGGGACAGACATCTATAGCATAAGACCAAAAGAACAGAAGCTTTGACAATGTAATTGGTGACACTGAAATGAAAGATGTGTCTGCCTTACCCAGGTGGCCAGATCTAGCCAAGTTTCATGGAAAATGATGAACCTTTCCTGGCTATAGCTAACAGGAGAGGTGTGCACAGGAATGTCAGATGCATGCTGTTTTGTTTGCTCCGAGGGTGCAAGAAGGAGCGTAGAGCCAACAAATGCAGGCAGCACCTGACAGCTGCAGAAGATAATAAACAGATAATAATAAACAAACAAACAAATGGAGTCTCTCCTGGACCCTGAAGTAGGGACAGATACGCTGGGTCAGCACAGTGATACCTTGTTGGAGTCTTCAAGGAGTAGTGTGAGGGAACACATTACTACTTAGCATTTACATTGTACTAACCATTATAAGTTACTCACAGATGAGCTAAAGTATAGCAAAGGATGTGTGGGCTATGTGCAGATACCATTCTATTTTAAAGTGTGAGACTTCAGTGTCCATGGATTTTTGGAATCTGTAGGGGTTCATCTACCATAAAGTCTGAGTGATGATTGTAATATGATATGTAAACTCTGTTGGGTAAAGCATGACATAGGGGTACATGCCTTTAATCCTAGCACTGGGGAGGCAGAAGGGTTATTGTGAGTCTGGAGCCAGCCTGGTCTGCATACCAAGTTCCAGGCTAGGCAGGACTTAAAACAAACAAAAAACTAATACATGACAGAATTCTGCTCTTCCACCTCTGAGTGCCACTGACATGAGATCGTACACATAGTAGCATTAATAACATTAATCATGGCAATTGCTTTGATTATTGTCAACTCAACCATCTCAACAACCTTGTAAAGTACTTCATACAGGTAAGAATATTGGAAGAAGTCTAGTAACTTGGTAAGGAAAACACAGCATATAAATGAACAAGGTGGAATTACACAGTATGTATCTAGAGTCCACACTGATAACTACCTCATCATACTACCCAACACTGAAGTCATATGAGCAACTGAAATGAAGACTACTTAAATACCAGAATGGTGTGTCACTAACCCATAGAAAGAACAGGAGAAAGCGTCAATTGGCTGAGTCTGAGTGGCAGGCAGCAGCCCTGAGCAGCCACAGAGGCACACATGAGGGCAGTGAACTGAGCCAAGCTGGAGAAGCCAGTGCAAACCGGCTCAGCAGGCCCTATAAGCTGGAGCACACCTGCCTGAGCAGACTGACAGAAAACTAAAGTTGAAAACCTCAGCCATTCCAGAGAATAATCTCAAGAATTATTTGAAAGGACTACCCTAAATATTTCCCCTAGCATAATTAAGCCATTAGCTGGTTGCATCTTTCAACACAGAGAAGATCTAAAATTAAATGCAGAAAGATTTAAGAAAACCCAAGGCATAGTGTTATTTTTTAATTTACACACATTTGGTATATATGAGAATTTGTAATGAACAAAAATTGGTATATTAAAGTAATAACTTTGCTTTGTCATTTTAACTCAAAAATTAACATGTAACTGAGTTATTGGCCTGTAATTTTTATTTTTTATAAAAAAATGTTAACTTTTAAATGACAAAATAAATTTGTTAAGAAATAATATTCTCCCAATGGTCTTATTCCATAAACCAACCTTGTGTTCTATCCTCTGGAAGAAATATTAAGATTTTGTCTATATACCCATAGACTAATAATTTTAAATCAAGATTTTACTGAAGTATTCTGAACTATTAGATCACTAAGTAGTATTTAAGAGTCATCATACATAGAAATTTAAGTTATTGAATTCATAAGAATAACTTAAATACTTAATTGAGGTACTTAGAGGAAATAGTATATATTAAATGCATGGATTCAATTTAAAATATTTAAATTAGTTTAATTAACAGAGTTTAAATTTTTGCAATAATACATGTTTACTAGGCTATTGCTTCTTCATACACACTCAGGGAATTTTTATTTCCCAGGTGTACTAGTAAATGAGGTTGAGATGGGATCTAGTCGTTGACTTTTGCCTCTAGGAATGTTTCATTTGCTGTCAGAGAGCTGAGGCCAGGAGTAGAAGCAAGAATAAAGTAGCTGAGGTCCAGGAGTCAACCACGAACAGGACATGTCGAGAAAAGGCACCCGACCTATCCCAGGCTGAGACAGCTGTGAGAAATGCATCTGTTACAAGGAAGTACTAGAACCATGGTTCTCAATCTGTGGGTTGTGAGGGTCCACATATCAGATATCCTGCATATCAGACATTTACATTACAATTCACAGCAATAGCAAAATTACAATTATGAAGAAGCAATATGAAATAATTTTATGATTGGGGTCACCACAGCATGAGGAACTATATTAAAGGGTTGCAGCACTAGGAAGTTTGAGAACCATTATACTAGAATTTGGGGGCTTATTTACTACTGCAGCATAACAGGTCCTATCCTCACTACACTAATCATACAAAGCCCCCTTTGAGTGGGGTTTTAATCAACTACATTTAACAATAAAGATTTAAAAGCCGAACTCAAAGTGTTAATGAGTAACTATGATTGTGACTACCATATGCTCTTCACCTTGAATCTATAATAAGATTTACGATGCGTTCTCCCTACTGATTAGTTTTCAGAGTATTGGAAGGTGCTATCCAAGCTGCTGGGGAGAAAAATCATCCACCATCTTAGGCAGCTGTGAATCCTGTGAGCTTCAACAATGACTGGCATGGCAAGCTGTGCCCATCAGTGCAACAGCAGCATGAACATTATGTGGATAACCAATCAATTTCTAATTTCATTCAAGGCCTGCTTCACAGGAATGAACTCACTCCTGGTGCTAAAAGGTTGGTTAAGAGTTGGTGAATGAGGAGGTCATAGACGCAAGGGGAAAAACTCACTATCGTTTTATTAAATGGACATATGGCTGAACGGTTTTTTAAATACTTGGGTTTGTAACTACAGATTAGTGTGGCTCACCACCTTGTTAGAAAAGCTCCATATTGCAGTGAGTAGTGGCAGTTTATGAAAAGACTCACACCTTTAATCCCAGCACTTGCAAGACAGAAGCAGGAGAATTCCTGTGAGTTTGAAGCCAACCTGGTCTACAAAGTGAGTTCCAGGACAGTCAGGGCTGTTATATAAAGAAACCCTGTCCAGGAAAAAAACCAACCGAACAAACAACAAACAAAAAATTCCACTTGTTGAAATGCTAAGAATAAGGTGGCCTGTTCAGTCCTAAGTGAGTCATCAATATCATCCCCTGTGTGACTTGAGGAACATCATGGAAGAGGAAACAAAGAGGATGGAGGTGTGTTGTAAAAGACACCTTTGGGACTTGACATGGCTGTGGCACTCATGAACGCATGCAGATCTGATTACCCTCACAAGACCTGCACACAATTGGATCCGTCAACCTTTCAACATGGAAAAAGCTCATGAAGCCCACCCTCCTCGAGGGGCTGCAGATTGTTAGTGTTCGCTGAGGGAAGGAGTGTCGGTTCCTTCAGACAACATCTCACCCACACTCATACACAGCACAAGTTAAAATCAGAGTGGGGGGAAAGGGAGGGGGAGAGGGGAGAGAGAGAGGGGGGAGGGGAAGAGAGAGAGGGGGAAGGAGAGAGGAAGAGAGGGAGGGGGAGGGAGAGGGAGAGAGAGGATGTGGAAGTAGAAGGAGGGCTTGTTAGAAGGAAGATGGTTTCAGTGGGAGAAGAATGGGGATAAAATGGGGTCATGGGAGGGCTGAAATTTTCTGAAATTCACTATATAAATATATGAAACAAAGAATAAAATAAAGACTTACCATATTTGCTTTATCTATCTACTCTTATCCCAGCTCACTATAAACAGCATGTCGTATCTCTTATAAATTTCAAAGTAAGTTATAATATCAATGTGTTTCACCACAAATACTTACTATATATCATGAACTATAGCTCAATATTTATACATTTTAGATAAAATTCCCATGTAAGAGAACTCCTACTTTTTACCAACAGATGTACACTGTGTAACCCAAATCCTACTAAGATTTAGAATGTTTCCATCATCACAAAACATTTCCTCCAGCCTCTTCCCAGGCATATGTACACACACATACACACACACACACACACACACACACACCACCCTCACAGGCACACAAACACACACATACACAGGTACACCCACACACAGGCACCTACACATACATAGAACCCCCCATACACAGACTCACAAACACACAAAGGCACCATACACATACACATATAGGCACCCACACATACACATAGGCACCACACACACACATAGGTACCCCCACACACACATAGGCACCCACCCATCTACCCCCCCACAGACACACACACACACACACACACACACACAGCACCCACATATACACATAGCACCCACACACACACACAAGCACCTCCCACACACACACAGCCATACACACACATATAGCTACCTCCCACGCACACAGAGGCACCACCTCCCTATACACAGGCACCCCCCCAACAGAAGGCACCTACACACATAAAGGTACCCCCAACACACACATAGGTATCCTCCCACACAGAATAGGCACCCATCCACCTACCCCGTCCCCAGATACCACACACACACACACACACACACACACACACACACAGAGGCATTCCTTACAGGCACACATAGCCACATACACACACAGGCACCCTCACACACATACACAGCCCCCACACAGGCACACACACACAGTCACCTCCAAACACACAGGCCCCTCCCACACACTTACCCACCCCCGCACACAGACACAAACAGCCCCCCCCACAAGCATCCTCACACACACAGGTGCACAAACACACACAGTCACCTCCCAACACACAGACACACCCCACCCCACCCCCACACACAGAGGGAACTCTCACACACATACAGCCCCCCACAGGCACACACATAGGAATCACACACACACACACACACACATACACACACACAGAGAACAGCCATTGTTCTGAACCTTTCCTTCATATTTTTTTTTCATTTACCTTTCTAGAGTTTCACATAAATTAGAACTTATGGTACACAGTCATTTGTGCACGATTTTTCCAGTCAGCAAAATGTTTTAGGGGTTCATCTGTGTTGCCATGTGTATTCATGATTTGTTTCTGTTCATTATTGAGAACTATCTCATTATAAAGCTAAGCACACGCTTACTTATTAATGGATTATTAGATAATTTCCTGGTTTAAATTACTGAAAACAAATCTGCTATTCATGGTCACTGTCTGGACTGGGTGTTTCCAGGTTCATGGTGTCTCATTCAAAGCATTGAAAAGCACACAGGATTGCAAACTGGCAAGGAACTTTATTAAAAACAAAACAGCAGCCAGGCGGTGGTGGCGCACGCCCTTTAATCCCAGCACTCGGGAGGCAGAGGGAGACGGATCTCTGTGAGTTCGAGGCCAGACTGGTCTCCAAAGCAAGTTCCGGGAAAGGCGCAAAGCTACACAGAGAAACCCTGTCACAAAAAAACCAGAAAAAAAAAAAAAAAAAAAAAACAGCAGTATAGGTCTGATGCACTGCACCAAGCAGTGGGCTCCTGGAGTTGGCATCCTCAAGAGCTTTGGTGTGACTGAGAGTCTTTCTTCATGGGTTCTGAGAGAAAGAGGTGGCTGAGGAGCAATAGTGTGGGTAGTTCTTTGTTTTGATTGACAGCCTTGGATTACGTAAATTTTACTCACAGTGCACTTCTCTTCTTCTGATGGATCTGGTTTTAATATATGTGTGTTTAATTCTACAGAGGCATACGATGGTAAATAAAGACCTTTTACCTAAAAGTTCACTCAGAAGGTACATTTTTCTTTACTACATCTGCATCTAAAACCAGTTCAGGCCAACTCAGGCCCTGTATCCTGTTCTAGGGTCATTTTTCAATAGAAATGGGGTGTTGCCACAGAGTTGTCAAGGAAGTGAAGCTCCCTCTTCCACTTGAAATGGAGTGTTGTGCTTTCCTGCCATGAATCAGATATGAATATTGCCTAACAAGTATTCTGTGGAATATGCTTACATTATCCTGGAAAATACATAGGCATTAAATTGCTGGGTGATCAGGGGGTGCATGCTTAGTTCTATCATAATCTTCTAGACCTTTTCTAATAACAATTGTACTATTTTATAGTCTCATCAGTGAAAAACCATAAGGGCAGGATTCATCCCAGGTATTCATCAAATTTTATCAATATTTTCCATGTTAGCCTGGCTGGGAGGTATAGTAGAATCTCATTACATTTTGGATTTTTTTTAATGCCTAATCATACTGTGTTTTCTTCTGATACTTGCCTATTCAAATATTTTGCTCATTTTTTCTAAATTGGAGACTACTATTTTGGTAAATATTTGGGTGTTAACTTGGAGGAGCCAACTTTATGCAAAGAATGTGAGCCCTTTGCCAGATACGTATTTTGAAAGCATTTTCTCTCAAATTATAGTTTATCTCCCCATTTTTCCATTTCCTTTATGGGGACAATTTAGACATCAGCAAATCTAATTTATCATTCCCATTTTATGGTTATCACCCTTTCTAAACAGGAAAGCATGAAGATGCACTAGTGTTTGCTACTGAAGAGCTTGGTGGGGTGTTAGGACATTGGATATGTAACCCAACTCTAATGAGTCTACTTAGCATAGTAGTGGGATGGTGGTCACCTTTCCCAGGGACACTGCCTTACTTTGGCTTGACACACAGCGATGGCTACATCCTTGCCACTGCCTCTAGGGTCAACTCAGCAAAGCAGCAACTATCTGTGTGGTTGGAGATGGTGTGTCTGCATCCATTCAATCCCATCCCAATGGTGGTTGGAGATAGTGTGTCTGCATCCATTCAGTCCCATCCCAGTGGTTGGAGATGGTGTGTCTACATTTATTCCTAAGAGTTCTAACCAATTTATACTCAAACCTGAGGAGACCCTTGCTGAGGAAAATTGGAAAACTCATTTGGTCCTCAACAGTCTTCTACATGGCTTATGAATGCCTGGAGTCCCATCTGTTACATAAACAAATTGTGATCCATTCCCTGCCCCTTTTATGAGAGATGGGATTGGGTTTTTAAAGCTTGAACAATAAATCTGTTTGTTAACAAAAAAGACAAAATCATGAAGGTACACTTCTAGTTCTCTCTGTGGGGCAGAGGGATGCAGGGCCTGACTCAGGCTGTGGTGTCAACAGAGCTCTACAGAGGTTTCGTCCACACTTGGAGGGCAGGCTCTTTTTTCAAAGCTGAGCTGGGGGTGGTAACAGTCTCCTGGCAATTAGAGAAAAGGAAACTCTCTGCAGGTTTTCAGTTACAACACAAACCGTATTTCTGAGGGACAGTCTCAGAAGGGTTGTCCTTAGAGAGACATTCACTGTGCTCTTTTCTTACTCAGCCTCCAGCAATGGTCTCTGCTGTCTATCCCATGCTCTGCACTAAGGACTTCCCAGCCATCAGTAGGCACCAAAAAACATTAGAAAGTTTAAAACATTAAATGATGTAATGCAGTATTCTTCAAAATGTTTTTTGCATAGATGTTTTCACCTTTGAAATAGAAATCAAAGGAAAACTATGTACTCAAATGAATTTAAGAGTATTAGCTTAACCCAAAAAGCAAGTCCTGCTCACCACAGGTTGTAGCTAGAGTTTTCCTGCCTGGCCCACAATCAGGACAGATCTCTGTCACCCGCCAGTCCCACAGCCGCTCAGACCCAATCAAGTAAACACAGAGAATTATACTGCTTACAAACTGTATGGCCGTGGCAGGCTTCTTGCTAACTGTTCTTATATCTTAAATTAACCCATTTCTATAAATCTACACCTTGCCACATGGCTTGTGGCTTACTGGCATCTTCACATGCTGCTTGTCGTGGGCGGCTGGCAGTCTCTCCCTCATTCAGCCTTCCACTTCCCAGAATTCTCCTCTCTGTTAGTCTTGCCTATACTTCCTGCCTGGACACTGGCCAATCAGTGTTTTATTTATTGACCAATCAGAGCAACAGATTTGACATACAGACCATTCCCCAGCAACAGGTAATGAAGTGGGCAAGCAGACATAGATCATGCATTTTCTTAGTTTTGTTATCTGCTTGACTTATTTGATCATATACATATTTTTGAAGACAAAAAAAGTTTGTGGAAACTGCTCCTAATTCCTTCAGGGATTGAGTCCCAGCTTGCAGAAGGGAGCATGACCTCAGGAGTGTTGTGCTGTGATTACCCATCTGTGAGTGGTCAGAATGGCTCTCAGTGTCACCCATCTGTGGGTAACCAGATTGGCTCTCATGGTCTTTAGGATTTTACCAGAAGCTCATTTTTCAATATTCTGCAGAACCTTCCTTTTTATCACCTCACAGTTCCCTTGTAACAAGCCTCTAGCTACTAATTGGGTTAATACTTCAAACAGGAAACTTTTAATTAGGGTAGCTATCCAATAACAGAACAATGTAAAAACTACCTGGAGGTTTGAGAGGGATAGTGTTGTGAAAAATGAATTGGCTATACATCTAAATAAGAACAAAATTCCTTTTATCTCTTTAATTTTGTAACCCTTTCCAGTACTGTACAGTTGGAAAATTCTACCAGAAAGAAAAATGCAATCAGAAATGTGGATCAAATAATATTGAGCTGGAAAGAATCTAGCAGATTACCAAATAGGCTTTCAAATTTGAATATGTACCAGGGAGCAACATCTAAAGATTACAACATACTCCATAAATCATACAGTTGAGATTATGACTTGAAAATTGAATAGCAATTGTAAGTACCCCATTATCTGTTGAAAGTGCAGAGCCAAATCTCATTCCCAGTGAACCTCACTTTGAAGGTCTGGAGTGCAGGCTTTGAATCTGTGTCTTTGTAAGTAGATTTTGTAAGTTCTGGACCAAGCCCTGTGAAATGCAGATACAGTCTTCATATTCTTCAAAATCATACAGAGAGAAACTGGAGCTGAGGCCTGTTCCTCCTGACTCTTAGGTTAACACTCTCCCCATCACCAAGCCCTGGACTTGGAGCAGTTAATAAACACATGAGGCCTTTGAGCTTTCTTACATCAAAACTAATTGTTCATGTAAGTTAGGATGATTTGAAACTGCCTAAGATCCTGAAAGTGGGGTCTGTGTAGAGAAGGATGCAATGGTCAGCAATGAGTCACTCCAAACGGGCTCCTCGGCTTGGTAGGACCTATTATGTGCTTTGCCAATCGCATGTTCCTCTAAAGAAGACACTTTTCTATCTTATTATTAAGAACATGTTACCTGAGGATCCTGTTCTGAGTTAGAAGGAAGTAAATTAAACATCTAGCTTGTTATAAATGCACTACATCTGAAATCAGTTGAAACTCAAGCTGTTGGGTATGCTTGTGAGGGGCTTTTCTTATTCAAATTATTTGAGGCAGAAAGACATTCCCTTAATCTGGGCCATACCTTCTAGTGGCAGCCCACATAAGAGGATGTAGAAGAAGAATTTCTGAACTGCATTTTTCCTGCTTGTCCTCACTTTCCCTGGAAAGTTTATCTACCCTGTTACTGATACTTCCCTGGTACTTCACCAGTCCTAGAACAAATATGTTTCAAATCCCAGTGTAGACTAAAGACCAGCATCTCTCCAGAAATCATCCAGTGCTATAGGACTACTGAGACACCTAGCCTCATAAACTGAGCAACTACCTGATTCTCAGCCTTTCCACTGGAAGACAGCCATTCTAATAAATCCCATATCCCATATACATACATATACTGATATATAGATATAATCAGCTCTGTTTCTTTAGAGAACCTTAGTTAATAAGATGGTTGAGCCATAAGCATTTCAACTTTCTGACCCTGGCAGATCTTTCCACATAGTTCTCTTAACTCTATCATCTGCTGGCAGAGATTTTGGAAAAGGCTTACTAGATGTGGCTGCCACCCAACAACTGAGAAATGCAATCATTTCCTTTTCCATAACAAAGTATAAACTTTATCCTACCAGGAAGCATACAAGCAAATCCCTTCCTAGTAAAGCAACTACACCGACCATTCTAGTCTAATTATGTGTGTTCTTTTCTGCCTGGTCCCTTGAGGTCTTCTTTAATTGTCCTATTCATAGTTTTGTCTGGATTTCAGCAGCACATACACTGACTCCAATTTTGCTTTTACTTTCCCGAATACTCGTTGAAGAGGAGCAAAATATGAATACAAATGCACCCACCAGAGTTGAAGCCTAAGCCAGGTGTGGCAGCTGCTGCCCTGTCTCCCCAAGGTCCTCTCTCTTCTCCAAATAATTTATTCTTTGTATCAAACCAGAGATGAGATCCCGATTCGCAGCTGCTGAGCCTCTGGGTTGATAAGATCCTCTGGGATGGAAGGCTCTTCCCAAACAGAGATCAGCTTAATCAATCAGAATCCTGTTTCTATAAATCAAACAGGAGCAAATTAAAAATCAAATAGTCGGTAGGAAAAGAATTAAAAAAAAAATCACACTGAAAACCTGAACTCAAGGAAGCATGTGGGCTAAGGCTACAAAGAAACAAGAATGCCAGAAGCCTGAGAAGCAAGAAGTGTAGGGATAGAAGGCAGAAACTGAAGAGCCAGTAGATGGGAAATCAGTGTGTCTACAACATCTGGTGAGGTCCCTCAGTGGATTCAGTGTTCCATGGGAACAGCTGTGCCCAGAAGAGGAAGGTAGATGCAGTCTAATGCAGAGTCCAGGAAAGGACTAAGTTAGGTCCTGTACATAATGTCAGATGAGATCATTATGCTTCCCTGAGTGCTGAGTGACCTCCAGCTCAATGCTTCCATAGACCTGGGCCTTCTTTGATGGAAGTTGTCTTAGTCAGGGTTTCTATTGCTGTCATGAAACACCATGAGCAAACAGCAAGTAGGGGAGGAAAGGGTTTATTTGACTTACACTTCCACATTGTAGTCCATTGCCCAAAAGAAGCCACGACAGGAATTCAAACATAGCAGGAACCTGGAGGCAGGAGCTGATGCACAGGCCATGAAGTAGTGCTGCTTTCTGTCTTGCTCATCATGATTAGCTCATTCTACTTTCTTATAGAACCCAGGACCACCAGGCAAGCAGTGAAACCACCCACAATGGGCTGGGCTCTCCCCCGTCAATCACTAATTAAGAAAGTGTCCTACAAGATTGTGTATAGCCCGTTCTTATAGAGGCATTTCTTGAGTTTCCCTCCTCTCAGATGAGTTTAGCTTATGAAAGCCGACATAAAACTATCCAGCACAGGAGTGCCCCCACAATGCCTGGGCATCAAGCTGCTATTGGGTTTCTATGAGGTGTAGCTAAGACTCCTGCTTTTTTTTTTTTATCTATCCATTAAAATAAATCACCAAAACTTTTATTGTGAGCTTGCCCATCGATTCAATCCAGAGCCTTTCTAAAACAAACATCAACAAGAGATGTCTGTACCATTTAGGTTCACTGTCCCCCACAATGCTTTGGAACCCTGATGATGGGAACAATTCCACTTTGTATTGTGGATTACCACAGCTTCATGGCTTTAAGTGGCACAGATTTATCCCACAGCACATCTGATGCTCTGACACAGTTCTCAGTTAACTAAACCCTGGGCGTTACCCCTTCCAGGGGCTGGAAAGGAAAATCCACTTACCTTCCCCATAACTCCTTCACACTTGACCCCTTGACTCATCTCCAACTGGCAGCCCTATAACATCTTCACTGACTGATATGCTACCTCCTCTCACTTGCAAGGATTTCTGTGATTCCACACTGATGTAGACTGATCCCTGACTCCACAATCCTTAATATAATGACATCCATAATGACTTTCTTCTGTGTAAGGTAGCACACTTGCAAACATCATGGCTCAAAACACAGACATCTTTGAGAGACCATTGACCCTATGCCAAAGAAATCAAATTAAGCCCCTGTCTCGTGGCTTGCTCTTTCAAATGCCTTTATGTGGGTGATCAATGTTTTGCCTTTGCATAAGGAAAAATATTTAGAGTAATATCAAAGACCAAAGTGTTACATTTAAATTTATCTTCTCCAGGGTGTCTTCAGTGAAACTACAGAACCTCAGAGTTTGAGATATTTTTTCAATATTATCTTTATGAAAATTTTCAAAAGTAGACAAAAGTTGAATTATACGCTAAATATTTTAATACTAAACATAAACGTTCTACCAACATTTTACTCTTTGCTTTCTCACATAGCTGTGCATTAACCAATCTCTATCTATCTTACTTTTGAGCATCTTAATTTTAAGTAATTCAGTATCTAGACACCAACTAGATGACAGCATTAGTTTATGATGACTTGTTTTGTGACTCTCTTAGCAGTTTCTACTCCTACTGATAAAAGAAAAGATTTTTTTTTTTTTGCTGTGAAAAATCTATCTCATACCCTATGTATACGTAGATCTCTTCTTCAGTGTCATGTGTCACAAACACTCAGGCCATGCTCAGTTTAACAGGCCTCTGTGATGGAAAGCTATCTGCATCCTGGCAGCATGTCATCTCACAAGCCAGCTGCCTCTGTCCACAATTTTCACCCCAGGCTTTTCTCCAAGGCTTTAGAATTCTACTCAATATGGTTTATCAGATGCTCATGGGCTGTTGCAAGAACCCTCTTCAGAAAAAAGCAGGGCATCTGGAGCCAGCAGAGGAGAGCCTCCACTGCAGTGTTGGGATAGATACCATGGGAGGTGTTCTATACCCAGAAGATATGGCAGCAGCCCAGTCCTGCTTCCTGCTGCTGTGGTCTAAAGCATCCCTCTGGACTCACCCGCCTCCCATCTCTCTTCTTGTGTCACCCATTTCACTTGCTGGGGCCCTTCTCTGGGAATCATCTGCCTCTGAATCTTGTCTGTCTCTAGTTCAGCTACAACCTAGAAGAATACATGCTCCCCCCCCCCATTATTCTAATACATAAGAAATGATCTTTTGCTAAGTATACTGCAATTAACTCCTAATACTTTTCCCTCAAATTTTATTCTCCACACAGTGTTCAACATGATCATATCACTGTATTTTAAAGTCTTCAGCTATTTTCTTCTATGCTAAAATAAACCCACATTTCTTATCTTGGCCTTTGGATCCTTTGATGCCCCAGTCTCAGCCCAACACTATAGGCAAGGTTTTCTGTACCACTAGCCAACTCCCAAATAACCACACAGAAACGTACTATTAATTATAAATAATTGACCAATAGCTTAGGCTTGTTACTAACTAGCTCTTACAACTTAAATTAACCCATATTTCTATTAAATTAACCCATATCTCTACCACATGGCAGTATCTTTTCTCAGGACAGCATGTTCATTTCCTGTTTCCTCTGTGTCTGGCTGGTGACTCTGTCCTCCTTCTTCCCAGTGTTCTCTTAGTCTGGCTCTCCTGCCTAACCTCTTTTTGCCTAACTATTGGTCAGTTGTCTCCTTATTAAACCAGTGAGAGCAAACCATCTTCACAGAGTACAAAAGGATTATTCCACAGCACAACACCACAGCATCTTCTCCACATTTCAGTTGTACCCAGTTCTCACAGTATTCCAGCTACTGCTCCCTTCCTCCAAAATATACCAAGACTACTGCATTCCAGCATCCTTATGGTTCCTTGTTTCCACTCAGAATCTTCACCCAGTACCATGGGGTTCTGCATCAGTGATAACTTTGGGATCACAGCTAAATCTTCTTTTCAGGGAGTATTTGCTGTAGATATTACTCTATATAAATAAAATACTGATGGCCAGTGACCAGGCAGGAAGTATAGGCGGGACAAAGAGAGAGGAGAATTGGGGAAACAGGAAGAAGGAGGGAGAGACACTGCAGCCACCGCCAGGACAAGCAGCATGTGAAGACGCTGGTAAGCCACCAGCCACGTGGCAAGGTATAGATTTATAAAAATGGGTTAATTTAAGATGAAAGAACAGTTAGCAAGAAGCCTGCCACGGCCTTACAGTTTATAAGTGATATAAGCGTCTGAGTGATTATTTTATAAGTGGATTGTGGGACTGCGGGGCTTGGGGAACCTGGAGAGAAGCCCTCCAGCTACAAGTATTCTTCAGCTACCTTAAATAAAGCCCTGGCCAAGCATGAGATTCACTGTCATTTATTTGTTGCTTAGTGGTTTTTCTCCTGTCTGCTCTCTGAGCATTTATTACCCACAAAGCCATCTTATTCTTGTTTCCGTTGTGTCTTCCACCACATTACTCGGCACAGTAAATTTTCCTGAGTAAAGCAATGATTAAAACAGATAGAAATAGCAAATCCACAAGAGAAGACATAACTAAGGAAATATAAAGGCATCACTCTTCTGAGCAATCAAAGATGTGATGCAAAACAAGGAGATATTTTATGTAAGTCACAGTGAAAATGTTCCATTTTTCATCATCTTAGCAAGAACACAGTAATTCTCTGTCAGCAGGTACAAGTCCTCTACAAGGACTTTGGAAATACCTATCATCAGCAAAGAAAATCATCATACTCTTTGATGTAGTCATACTACATTTGAAAATTTAACCCAGGCAAATGATATGAATAAATACATGAAAATAATCTGTGCATTGGGGTTTTATTGAGGCTGTATCTGACAGTAAGCATCAAAAACAAACAGATCAATCATGTCATTTCTACTTGAATAAAGAGGATTAAAAACAACGGCTGTAGAGGCAAAATGACAGCAAGCAAAAAATTACTGTTATACAATTAAATTGCAAAGTAGCAAAATGCACGTATACTAAGGCTGTAAATATGGAGAGAAAACTTAGCATAAAATATACAAATATGGTAAGAAAAGTGATGAGATTAAAGGTAATGGTAAGCCTAATTTTCCAAAATGTTTGTACTCATGACCATGGATAATAAAAACAAATCTGTCCTCCCTGTGTGAAAAAACTGTTTTGAAAATATGACTGATCTTTTATTCAGTCGGAACAGTCAATCCATGCCACCTACTAGAAATTGCTCAATCTTGTATCCTGATAGCCTGAATTTATCTTGAAGACATAGGTGTCATGAAAGAATGGTGATAAAGCTAGTTGTGGTCCACTGCAGGACTCACCAGATGCTGGGAAGGCTCAAATTTCAAAGGTATCTGTGTAGGGAGTCCACTGTCAGGGCCCCACTGCAGCACATGCGGTTGCTATCAGCGTGCTCCTGTTACCAGGTGTATGCATTTGTCTGCTCTAATAGCTCTTTGGGGTGCCTCTTTTCAAAGCAATGGCATCAAGTGCTTCCTGTTTATTATACTGCCATCTTCCAAGTGCTCTTGAGAGAACAAGCACCAGGGAAAGGCACACTAGGCTGCTGTGGGATGGTCTCTCTGTACACTGTAAGTATGTGTTGCTACCATTGGTTAATAAAGAAGATGTTTTGGCCTATGGCAACACAGGATATAGCCAGGAGGGAAACCCAAGAGAGATACAGGGAGAGGGAAGGCAGAGTGGAGGAGACACTGCGAGCCGCCAGGGGAGTAAGATGTAATAGCACACAGGTAAAGCCACGAGACACGTGGCGATGCATAGATTAACAAAAATTGGTTAATTTAAAATGTAATAGCTAGCTAGCAATAAGCCTGAGTCATAGACCAAACAGTTTGTGATTAATATTAAGCCTCTGGGTGATTTTTTATAAAAGCAGCTGCTGCCTGGGCAGGACCAGGCCTAACCGAGGAACTTCAACTATACTAGGCACTTGTACAGTTTTGCCTAGAATGACACACTACATCCAGGGGCATTTCTTAAAGGCAAGGGGCTGAAAGCTACAGTGCTTGCATATGTAGCTGGGTCTCAGCACAGCTGCTCCACAGGAAAGGCCTAAGGGCCACACACAGGCAATATGAAAGGGGGTGTTCCTTCAAACTTCTGGGTCCAGAAGTTCCTTCGAACTTCTGCCATCAAGTAAGAAGCAAGTGCAGATGTCCATAGGAGATCCTTTATTCTAAAACGTTATTGAGGAGGGAGGGACAGACTATGGTCATGGGAAGAAGATGCTCTCAGAGCTTCCGGTGTCCCAAAGTTACACAGCAAGAGAAGAACTTCATTTAGTGGGATAGAGGTAACAAGTGCAGGGGGTCTGTGTACTGATAGTAGACAATGTGTCCATCTACTCTGAGGACAGCCTCTTCACAGGAGAGGAGACCAAGCAGAATTATATACCACTTACCCTGACACCTGCCAAAGCTTGAAAACCCTGAAGATGTATGCTTTCCTAGAACACGGCAGATCATGGGGTTTCTTAACTGTTGCTCTGCTCCAGGAGCCAGGGCTTGTGTGGAGCTCAGTATTGATCTTACTTCTTAATTACAGTCTTGGTCCATTCAGATGGTTATAACAAACCTGTGGATTACTGTCTTCTAAATAAGGGTTTATTTCTCAGAGTTCTGCATCTAGTGAGTGCCCACTTCACCTTCATAAGCCTCACATGGAAGTGTGGGTGAGGGAGCATTCTAAGGCCTCTTTGACGTGAACACTAATCCTATTCCTGGGGGTTTTATACCTCATGACATGGTCACCTCCAAAATATCCTTCCTGAAAATTCCATCAGTGTTGGACTTAAGTTCAACATGCTACTTCCAATGGGGCATATTCAGTCCATGACTGTGGAGTATGCCTTTGTGGCAAGGACTTCTAAATTTCCACCAAGTCCGCTTCCTGGGCATTGACTTGTTTACATTGCACAACTATATGACTACAGTTAGACAATGGAAAGCCCACAGAAGCTTCTCACGTGCCATTATTTACTCTTGATCTTGAAGGCTTAGATGGAAGGCATTTGCTAAACATGGTAGAGTTGTAAGACAGAGGACTGTCCATTAAACACCACATGTGTCTGCTTGTCAGCAACAGTTAATTGAATTTTACAGACCTGGAAAATAAGATTTCGTTCAATGAAGTCAGGGAGATTGTTTTATTTTGTTATTTCTGAGGCTAATAGTAATCCCAATCTTTCTAAATCTTGAAAAGTTTGAGTTTATGTATTTTCCACATCCTAAAGAGGTGGCTCAACAGATTAAGTGTTTGCTGTGTGAGCATGAAAGCTGGAGTTTCAGTCCCCAGAACCATGTAAAAGCTGGGCAGGCATGGTGTCTGTCTATAATCCCAAGAGCCAGGAGGCACAGCCAGGGATCCTTGAGGCAAGCTGGCTAGTTATACTATCTGGGAATGATGAACTCCTGGTTCAGCAAAAGACCATCTCAATAAACAAAGCAAAGAATGACCAAGGAAGACACCAATGTTGATTTCAATTTCAGGCCTTACATGTACACACGTACCCTCATCTGCACACACATACATGAACACATACTCACATGTATGTAAAACAAAAGAAAAATTAATATTTGCTAAAGTTTTCTTAACATTATTTCCAGAATACTGCAAGCCCCAATAAGTATGAGCTATCATTATATGTCCTGTGTTAGAACAAAATGGCTCAGCCTCTAGGTGAGCCTTGAAGGAAAGGAAAGGTTCTCTCCTTTCAGCTGGGAGAAGTCTTGTAGACCACGTTTCAAATGGGATTTATGGTGTTCAAAAGGCTAGAGGAAAGGAAACATTTGGGAAATGAGATTGTTCCTGTTTCATTGCATAGTTCCAAAGACAGACAGAATTGATGCAGCATAGTATGGAAAGGCTGAATGCTGCCCAACACTGGAGAGTCCTGAATTAATTCAGACACCCAAGCAAACATGTTCATATACTTTTAGGAAGCCAGAGTGACATGTGCTGACTCAAAAAGAAAGAGGAGTAGGAGAAGGAAAGAGACGATTGAAAGGATGGGGAGGAAGAGACGAGGAGGAGTACTAACATTCAGTGAGAAATCTTAGATTTTCTCAAACTTCAAGAAATAATGGTGATGATGGTAAAATTAGTAGAAACAGGCAAAGTTCCCATCCTTGGAGATGTTCTTAAACTGTAAGTAAGATTTCTGCAACAGCTACACGGACGTTCTTCCCTTGGGTCGGCAACCTCTTTAAGAATAAGATGTGGTGCTAGAGAGACACCTCAGTGGTTAAGGCCACTTTTTGTTGCTGTGGAGGACTTGAGTTCTGTTCCCAGCACCCACATGCTGACTCATAACCATTTCTAACTTCAGTTCCAGGAGATCTGACACCGTCTTCTAACTTCTCGAGACACACACATGGCATGAATACACACTTGTAGACAAAAAACATTCAGATACATAAAATAAAATAAACCTTTTAAAGCCTGTTTTACAGAATATGAGAATATGATGATTCCCTTATGATTAAACACATTTGAAGATGAATACTGAGTTCTCAGAGTCCATCTGTCCACTCTAAAAGAGCTCAAAAAAAGAGGAAAAAAGCAAGCTGGCTGAAACAGGCCAACTGGACATGTCCTTCCATGGGCTTGTGGGGGACACATCATGCCCCCAGCAGATGCATGCACAGATGGTTGCACCAAGAGCTTCTGGGACTGTGGTGTGACCACCTGTACTGCTATATACAGTAGCCTAAACAAGTTAGCTCTGAGACTCTCCATCCGAAAAAACAGAGTTTTCAATAGCTGTGGGAGAGAGGCATTATGAAATTGCCTTTTAAATTTCTAAATTCTTAATTGCTATGCAAATCTATCTTTGCTTCCCTAAGGGCTGAAGTGCTCCTCCACAGATTGAGACTTTTGATTCCTAAACAAGTTGAGTTTGTTTGGCAAATAGGCATCTCAGAAAATGGAAGTTGGCTATCATCAGCATGATGACCCTGAACTAGAATCAACGTAAGAGAAGTTGAGCATAGTGATACACACTTGTAATCTTAGCACTGGCGAGGTGGAGACAGACAGATCCCTGAGGATTGCTGGCCAGCCTGGACTACTTTGCAAGTGCCAGCCCAGTGAGAAATGCTATCTAATTAAAAAAATATACAAAGCAGGTGGTTTCTGAAGACTAATACCCAAGGTTGTCTTCTGGCCACTACATGCACATACATATATTTGCACAATGTACCCACATACACACACGTGCAGACATATACTTGTCACACACAAATATATATGTACAATATGTACATACATAAAGCTATTTTTAAAAGCACAAAATAAGATGATATATTTAACCCTAAGTACATCAATAGTAACATGAAACATATGTATTCTAGAGAGTTTTACAGTTTTGTGGTGAATTTTAAAGCTTCAACTGTATGCTACTTGTATATCTATAAAATAGTAAATGATATAATGGGGCACTGCAGGTAGCAGAAAAAGAAATTCAGTATATGTAACTA
Source organism: Peromyscus leucopus (assembly GCF_004664715.2). Taxonomy (NCBI): domain Eukaryota; kingdom Metazoa; phylum Chordata; class Mammalia; order Rodentia; family Cricetidae; genus Peromyscus; species Peromyscus leucopus. The sequence goes on along the minus strand of NC_051070.1, from coordinate 92,403,525 downwards.
TAAACCAACCAAATACACACACACAAACTTGATGTAACTTGCTTCATATCCAGAAATAAAGACTTCAATACAAGCATTGTCTCATGTGATAGGGAACTTTAATATAATAAAAGATTCAATCGACTAGTTTGATATAAATTTAGCATTCTATTCACTTAATGCTGCTTCCTTCAAAACACACAAAGCAAAATGTTACCAAGGATACAAAGAAAAGTGAGCAAACTCACAATTGGACTGAATGACTTTACACAAGTTTATACTTCATAGAAGACACAAGGAGCTACCTAATTCAATAAAGTATTCAGACAAGCAGAACTATATAAATACCTACTTTTACCATTTTCCCTACTTACCTTTTTCTGTGTGAATATTCATTTAACTACAGCCACACATACAAAAACAGCTCTGACGTTTAAGAGATCTAAGATTTGCTAGGTTGTGAAGCAAGTCATTAAAATTATAAATGTATAAGTTGTATGTATGTATGTATGTATGTATGTAGCATATGCAAAACACCAAGCCCAGACCATCTCCAACTGATTTTTAGGTAACTCTTTACTGTGAAGATAGTCATACTCCTTCCATGCACACAGTTACTTTCGAACTACAATGGCAGAGTTCAGAGATTATGTCGGAGACCTCATGGACCAACCACAGGACTTGAGTTTCTGCCTGCTTCGTGATCGTGGTTCCAGAGGGAGCACTGTACCCACCACGGATGCTAAAACATAGTTCCACCAAACCAGAACTGAACTCGAGTCCAGTCGCTCAGACCTTCCCACACCAGTAGATGCATTTTTAAGACACATGGAAGCGACTTTCTCTGCAGAAGCCACAGCTGCGCTAGAAATGTGCTACTGTCCTTTTCTCAGATTACATCCCCGTTCTACCAGTCCCCATGCTTACATCCATATCAAAACTTTCCCTTAAGAAATAAAACAGAAGTAAAAAGTAAATGACAAAATAAAACAGCATAAAAAGTAAAACCAACAACAAAAACACAAACGAACAGACAAGACAGCACCAAGGGAAGTGAGAGGAGCTGGGCACCAGATGAGAAAGGGCAGCTCATGCAGAGTGTCACTCTGCAGAGTCACTCATGCAGAGTCACTCCGCAGAATACCGGGCACACTGAAGCTCTGCCCAGCCGCTCCAGAGACCGCCAGGCACAGATGCAGCTCGGCCCAGGGGACGCCTCTGGGAAAGCAAACAGTCTCTCTGGAGCTGTCCTACCTGAGCAGCCCAGGAGCTAAGGCTGTTAAATTCAGCCTGCCTTGAGGAAAACCTGAGAGGAAAGATGCAGATGCCAGAGTTAGAAACCAGAGGAAGAGCAGGGATGATGTAACGAGGGATACAACCAGATCTCGGGCAGTACCTGTTAGCCCCCAGGGTTTTGCGCCTTAGCTTCTGAGGGTCCTGTGAAGGTGACCTGTGCGTGATGGGTAAGTCAAGAGAAGACAGAAGCTCCATCAAAGCGGCCACCTCTACAGGTGGCTTCGCAAACCTTTCCCTTCTATTTTCTATTCCAGGGCTTTGCACAAGGGAAATCATGACATGAAGGAGCAAAATATACACAGGAACTATCACATAGTAAGTCCTTGCTGAGACTTGAGAATCTGGTTGATTGCTTCATGAGAGTGATTATCTTTTGATATTACTTAGGCATTACTCGCCCCATGATAAAGCAAAGAAAGGTGAGTGGGACTCAGTAATGATGCAAAACACTCCTAACCTCCCTGGGGGGGCATGCTATGTTGGTGAGAGTGAACTCAGACATCTCCATCGGCCATGTTCTTCCACAGCATGGGCCAAACACTATGGGCTGGCTATCCTCTATGCCGATGGGTCTACAGAGGCTCCAAGCCTGGTGCCTCACAGAATCCTGGAGCAGGAAGGCAACCAGAACACTGGGGCTTCCTGCCCTACCTGGACACCTGACTCCAAATCATGGCACCTATAGCTTCCACATATCAGAGACCTGAGAAGCCTGGACACACCTCTGCCATACAGACAAGGCTGATAAATTAACCTGTGTTACTTGTACTTTCAGGGAAGGGAATGACACTCTGGCAGATGGCCCTCTACTAAGGAAGCCAGTAGCATCCAAGTCTCCTCCCCTTCTACACTGTTCCACTCCTCAGGAAATCACGCCTGGCTCCCATCGGGAATTCAAACTAGGCTTAGGGGCTTTCCCAGAGCCCAGATGCATTTTTTTTCTGTAAAGACCTGGGCTTTGGCTGACTTGACAATTGAGTTTCCTTTTTATCTGAAGCATTGCTAAGGTGAATTACAATGTATCAATTCAAGAAGACCATGCAGGTAGCTAACAAGAGTCCTGGCACCAGGCCAGCATAAGACTGGCCTTTGAAGAAGATAAATAAAAATCTATAATACTCTGAATAAAACCATAAATTTCATAAATCCCTTATGCCTGAGGAAATAGAACAAGACTGAAGTTCCAGGTGTGTGACACTGTAGGTAACTGCTTTGATTCTAGGCAGGCACATTTAGAGTTCTGTGTAGATGGCTCCTTCAGAGGAAGTTTGTGTTTATTTTGCTTCACATTACACTGGCATCTAATCTTTGAGGACTATGCATAGGAGGCCAATATCAAAGGGATCCTGGGGAGCTGTGTGTCCATGTAGAGTCCCCAAAGCTGCCTCCTGAGAGCCTAGAATATAGGGAAGAGCTCTCTGGTCCCTGCTCTTGCCAGAAGCAGCTTTCCAACTCTTTCATGTCCCCAGTGGTGGGAAGAGCAAACAAATCCAAACTGTTGCTCACAGCAGCCACTTCCCCTCGAAGAGAAGCATCTGAAATCCACATATCCCCTGTGGTTCAGCACCACCTGACAGGAAAATGAAAATCTCATCCCCTCTTTGCTTCATGACCTTTACTTCCAAATTAAAGAATCTGACTCGTTGCCAATCACCACTCCCTGCTGCAAATTACACTTAATAGTGGGAAGTTGGACAGATGGATAGATTAAGAATTAATGGAAATATGAATGAATTAAGTAGTGAATGAATGAATGAGTGGAAAACTCTCTTCTTCATAAGTCTTACAGAAAGCGTTTTGGCTAATGTGCCTCACTTCTAGCTGAGGCATCTCATGCACACCGGAGTGGCTCACAGATGGTTCTAGAATATTTCAGTTGACCGAACAAACTCAGAGTGGCAATACCTGTCATAATTCAGGTAACAGCAAGAAAACTGATTAAACAGACAGAGCTCTGAAGGAAAATGTCAGTCTGCACAGAGCAAAGGTCTCAGGTGTTTTGCTCAACTCTCAAATTGTGACATGATTGATTGTGTTTTCTCTGTCCTATTTATCTTACCTCACTTTCATGTGAAAATTTCTTCCAACAATTCCTGAGAAGAATACTGATAAAGAATCAGCTTGCTAATTAATTTAGACAACTATCAAATTCATAAGCAATATATTTAGAATGTAGATTTCCAGGACTATGCTCATTTTTCTAAAAGTTGATATACCTGGTGTGTGTGTGTGTGTGTGTGTGTGTGTGTGTGTGTGTGTGTGTGTGTGTAAACTGATGCTATGACTGCCCCATGAAATAGTTAAGGGGCATATTTTAATTGTAAACAAGAGAGAGAAAATACCCAGCATCTGAAAGAGTCCAGAACAGAGAGAGAAAGAAGTAGACATGACCAGTGGACTGGACATGGCCAGGGCTATCTTTAAGAGAAGGGAAAACAATAGGGGATAGAGAATAGAGAAAGCATTGTAGCTGGGAGTTTTCCTGTGTCCCTCCTGGTCCCTCAGCCATTTGGTCCCAAGTAAACACAGAGAGGCTTATATAAATTACAATCTATGGCCTATGGCTCAGGCTCATTATTAACTAGCTCTTAAATTAATTCAACCCATTTCTATTAATCTATATGTTGCCATGTGGCCGTGGTGTTACCAGTCTGTTCACATCTTGTTGCCCCTTGAACAGCAGAATGATGTCTGCCCTGACTCCACCCTTCTTCATCTCTATCTTCAGTTTGAATGTACCGCCTAACCTTATTCTGCCTCACCATTGGCCAAACAGCTTTTTTTTTAAATCAACCAATAAGAGCAACACATATTCATGGCATACAGAACAACATCCCACAGCACTTCTCCTTTTCTGTCTAATCAAAAGGGAAGGTTTTAACTTTAACATAATAAAATTATATATAACAAAGCAGTTATCAAACAAGAATTACAGTTATAATATCTAGTCTATTTGTATTTGGTAAAATCAAAGAAAATATTCTGTATCTATCCTATATTTGTGAGTCTAAAGTTTTATATTTAATTTACCTTTTATCATAACTAAGGAAAACTATAATTATAATGATCTAGTCTTCAACTCCATCAAAGACCTGAGAAGGAAAATAATGTTACCTGAGAAAACAGGAAGTGCAAGCAAGCAATTTCTGAAAAATTGTAAGAGTAGGCAGAGACATCTGGCTGCCTGGATAATCACCCAAAGTTTCTTGGTAACATTGGGGCAACTATCTTCAGCCTACAGGTCTAGAGTCTCTGGCAGACATTTTAATGAAGCAGGAAATTTGAAAGATTGTCTCACCTATTGGCAAAGTTTATCAGTCATTTTCCTCTGTGTTCTGCAGAATGTCTGGCAGTTTCTTCTGTGAAGCAGTTGAAGGACCCTCTTATCTTGTTTTGGCAAAGTTCAATGGTCACATTCCTACGGGCTCTGCATGTCTAGTTTATACAAAATAATGTCCAACAGTCCAGGCAAGAGCAGTTTCTTGCCCAAATGGCTAACTTTTGCCACAAAGAAGGCAAACTCCATATGGAACTTCTCTGATGCCCATCATCTTCTCTGAAGTAGATTGATGCTGCCAGGAACAGACATGTCTTCATGTCCAGAAAAGTCTAAGTTATTTAAAAGTCTTAAAATATTTTAAATGCAATATTCTGTAGGTCTTTGAAGTATTTGAAGATTACCTATCTATCTGAATTATATCTCTGAATATCTATAAAACTTAACTAACATGATTATAAATCTGACTATTAAGATGACTATTAAATTGTATTTCTTAATTATATATTACATTTTAAATAAGCTACATAAACATAATACCCCAAACAAGAGTAGAAACATACATACAGTATAATAAAATTAACTTTAAATTCGTATCAATAAACCAAAATCCATGATAATGTAATAGTTGGTTTTTTGTATTAAAGCAGATTCAGTAATAACTTATCATTTCTATATCATATCCCCCTTTCTTCTTTTAGAAACAGGTTGACTATGGCCAATAAAAATTTGTAACCAATACCCTAAACAAAGACAAACATCCATAATCCATTTTTTGAGAATATGGGCAGTTTTCTAGCCTACTTCCTGCTGACTGGGGGCACTGGTAGTCTTATGGGGACACAAAGAAAATTTAGGATTATGGTCAAGTCCTGACTAGAGTAGTCTATGAGGTTGGATCAGCTCAGCCAGCAACCTTGAACCTGTTTTGGATGCAGAACTCAGAGAAAACTGCAATAGAAGCATTTTGAGATGTTGGATCATCTGGGCCATTTGTTTTCATTGGTGTCTGGTTCCTTTGTCCTGAAAATACATAAACTTTTAAATGTAACATATGTATCTGCATTAATACAAGTACAGATTGTACATTGTACACAAGTCAGCCAAAGATCTTTTTGATGTGTTTAAGCAGGTAAAATATACATCATGTGTCTTGAAGTTCTTTTAAGTTTATATTTTATGTCTGTAGTCAGGATTTCAGGGTGTCTTCCTCCATCAAATATGATTTTTCTTAACACAGAATGAATCCACAGGTATTCATTTCCTGTGGAAATAAAAGCATAATCTCTCCCCCAAAGTGGTATACCTTTTTACTTAAATTTTGAAGTCAAGGTATTTTTAAAATATGTAGTTGGTTTAATCTGGCAACTTTTATAATCAAATGTCTCATAGCAGTCAAAAAAATTAAAGACAACATAATAAATACATACTCCAGACTTTCTGTGCATTTTCCATCCTTATGTGGCTCATTTTCTTTATATTACTTTACTCCCTTTTCTAAGGACTTTATTTTACTATTTTAAAACTATATATGATTGTCCATACATTCTCTTTACTTTTCTAAGTCTACATATATTTTTAAACACACTGTAACCCATTTAGAGATGTTTTCATCTAAAGCTGTTCTTATTGTGTGTCCGTAATCATTTTCTGACCATTGCTTAAAACTGCAGCATGGCTAGGACCTAGCAGCTGCCCTGGCTGCAGGCTCTGCCCCACTCAGCCTTTCAACGTGATGGAGGTACGTTTACCACCAGGTCTGGGAACCATGCTCACCACCAACTCTGGGAAGCAGCGGGTCTATGCCTCCATCAAGTAACATGTAGCCCAGAAACCTTTATTTTTGTCTTTACTAGCAAAAACTAAATCTGTCACTTAGTGCACTACACTGTTTGGAGATGGCTTCTGTGTACCAAGGTGGGAATCCGCCATGTTGTGCTCAAGCTAAATGCGGCAGCATCTCTGTACCACTGCCTGCATGAGCGACGTGAACTAGAAACTGCTCTTGGCTCTGTTTCTGTGTGCTGGGAATCTTTTTTTAAGGTTTTTTTCAGGCCTATGTGAATCAATGCCTGATGGTGGACACCAGTTGTAGACAGTTTCTCTGGACGAATCTCTCCCACCCATGGTCCCACAGCTGCTTATAAAGTAAACACACAGAGGCTTATATTAATAACAAAATGTATGGCCTATGACTCAGCCTTCTTACTAGCTAGCACGGTTAAGGGGGAAGTTTTAATTGTAAACAAGAGAGAGAAAATATCCAGAGGCATCTAGAAGAATCCAGAGCAGAGATAGAAAGTAGGTATGACGAGTGCACTGTATATGGCCAGGGCTATCTTTGAGAGAGGGGAGAATAACAGGGTAGAGAATAGAGAAAGCATAGTAATTCAGTAGGAGCTGGAGCCAAGAATATTGAGACTAGCCAGTTTATTTTAGAAGGGTGAGTGGCTGTGGGGAGGTAAGGGCCAGGAGAATGAAACATATAACAAGTACTTGTGAATAGAGACAGAGGGAGGCTGGAAGTTAGCATGGACCTTGGCTGTGCTGATAGATGCCATAGGTATATGTTAATTGGTGAGCCATAAGTCCCTTTTCAAAAGGTAAGAGAAATAACAGGAACCAACTTCACAAGTTCCAGAGAAATGCTGGCTTTTATCTAAGCACCAAAAATCCTTCTATAGTCCAGGTTGAGCTCATGGCTGGATATTTGGACTGCCCTTTGGAGTTTGGGGGATTGGAGTTTCCTTTGAACCTGATAATTTGGTAATATAAAGCCCGTAGCAATAATTTATGAAAACGGAGGTTACACAATACCATCCACCCTTTTCTATGGCTTGGAGTCTGAAAGAGGGGGGTTCTGAATATAATTGGAGGTGCCTCGTTCTTCTTTGGGTTTCAAGTTGGAAGTATGCATTCTGTAGACAGCCTTGAAACACAGCAGGAATCCAAAAGAAGGAATTCAGAATCATGATTTGAAGAGGCTGACTCTCAAGCCTCCCAAATTGTATAGTAAATGTTCCCATAGTGATATTTAATTTTACATATAGAACAATCTGTGAGTTCAGAGAGAGTTTGGGGGTTCCAAAGGGCACAGAGTTCAGAAAAGAGAGTACCAGCCTGGTGTGAGTTGCCTATATCCATGGTCAATATTTCTGTCTTCAAACATAAATAATATAAATAATAATATGCATATAAAATGATGCCTTTTATGGTGCCCAACATAAAATATTTACAAGTATTATGGAAAATAACCTAGACAAGCAATCCTATGATCTCTCATTGGTAGACTGACTCTAGAAACAACTATTTCCCAGCAAGCCTTATGAAAACTGCCACCCTCATTCATATCATTCAGGAGCTAAGTTCCTTGGGTACTCAAGTCTTGAATCTCAGATTATCCAAACAGATCAGAGCTGCTCCTCTTCTCTGCAGCTTCCTGAGCATGAATTCTGGAGGCCTGCCAGTTTGTGAGTTTGAAACCAGACATAGTCTCAAGGCTGGTCCTGGGCTTGGGCAGGAGCTCCTCTTAGGTGCACTCTGGGTCTGTACCTTCCAGTGATTTGAGACGTTCTCTCCTAATTCTCCAGCTAGCCTTATTCTTGAACATTCCAAGACCACCACATTCTTCTACCTTCTGTCTAACTTGCTCCTGCAGGCATTCCAACTGTTTCCTTCTTTGATAACTACCAATGAACAAAATCCTAGCATTTGCTTCAAGATCTTCTAATACACAACATGCAGAGAAGAGCCCTGTGGCATCAGGAACCAAATAAATGTTTTCCCTTCTGCTGATGCCTGTGGAGAACTACAGGCCAGCCAGACTTCTGTCATCATAACTCATGTCATGGATCTTTCCTAACTGAAGAGCATGCTTCCCAAAGTTCCTGGTAGAACTGCACACAGCTTTCTTTGTTCTCTTCTCCTGTTATCTTTATAGGACCAAGGACACGCTGTGTTAGCATAGAAAATGGAACAGGGTTATGGAAGGAATGAAGCTACAACCTAATAAGCAATGGAGCTGGACACTTACTGCAAGACAGGGCTTGAATTTGGTCTCATTGCCTGGGGTGTCCCTTTCTTACAGACTGTGGCTTGAGGGATGCTGTCCCCACTCTGGTACTTTGTAGGTTTAAAAACAGAAGGATTATGCACTCAATCAAGACACAGGTGCTGAAGCACTGGACTACAGGGATATAAGAGTAAACAGACACTGTCACCTTGCATGAGCATGGGAGGCAGCTCCATGCTGAGTAAAGAAGCAAATAGGTAAACCAAGAAGAAAATATAAATCATAAGTGCTATGAAGAATGAAAACATGAGGCAAAATAACCTAACTATGCATAATTTCCAGCCCATGTGTATGACCAGAGACCAAGTTCCCTCCTTAAGAAACAAGGCTGAGCAAGCAGTTTCCGCCTATACTTTGTAATAAAAACAGGAAGGGACGTGGCTTCCAGACCCATCTGTCTTTAATGACACCGTGTTTCCTCGTATGCCACTGAGAAGTGCAGGCATGAGTGTGTTCTCCTTTGTCTTCGTATCAGACCTCACTCACACGGGAAGCACGAGTCTCCCGGGTAAGCCCTGCCCTTGTTCTACTCCTAGTATCACTATCTCTCCTCCTCCTGCAACGAGCTACTCACAGCATTCGGATCCATTTACTTAAAAACGGGGGGCACCTTTCCTTTTCTTTAATTTTATTCAAAAGTCTGTCATATGGTGGTTTGTGTGTTTCATTTTGCCCAAAGGACAATGCCAGGTGTTTACAGTGCAGAGGAGAGAGGGAGATGGTGGAAGAGGTGTGTGGAGGATGAAGGAGAGAGGGAGATGGAGGAAGAGGTGCATGGAGGATGAAGGAGAGAGGGAGATGGAGGAAGAGGGGCATGGAGGATGAAGGAGAGAGGGAGATGGTGGAAGAGGTGTGTGGATGATGAAGGAGAGAGGGAGATGGTGGAAGAGGGCCGAGGAGGATGAAGGAGAGAGGAAGATGGAGGAAGAGGGGCGAGGAGGATGAAGGAGAGAGGGAAATGAGGAAGGAAGGAGCAGGGGAGGGGGAAGGAGAGAGGACTAAATTGGCCTCTCAGCCTTGTGCTTCATTGGCTTCCATCCTCCTCCCAGATGGTCCTCCTATTGCCATATTGCCTAATTTTTTCCTTTCCTTATTTCTGCTCTTTCTCAAATTCCTGTTTATTTCTTATGCAAAATATTTGCATAACAGCTTTTGCCTTTATAATACCCTTGCCTTCTTAGTCATTTCCCCCAGGCTCCATTTTCTACATCCTCAGTGCTTTAGCAAGGCACTTGTCTAAATTCGTATTTGTTCTCCCCTAAGAGAAACATGCTGCCACCTATTCAAACAATGCTATTTCTCAGCCTGCTACACAGTTTGGACACTTGGAACATAGTGCCAAATGTAAGAAACTTAATTCTGCAACAGAAATTGCTTTGTATTTACAAAGTAAAAGAAAAACAAATCACACCTGACTCATCCCAGCACTTTGAAGCTAGAGTTCTGTGTCCATCATGGAAAGAAGTTGACTAATGGCCATCGTCCCGGCCTTCCCACAAGTGCCATGTGCGAGAAGGCAAATGGGCAGGACAAACGACCCTTTCTTCACACCTCTTAATTGCTGCCATCCTGCCCTTGTCCCTGAGGAGGAGCAGCGGCTGAGAACTGGCTCTGCTCTCTCAGGATCCCATTACCAGGGAAAGCAGCGGGCACTGACTGATTTCTTTAAAAGTGCTGTCCTCCTGTGGAAACGGATCCCTCACTGGCCCCTCGCACTTGAGGTCCATTGTGCAGAATGAACTGCTCAGGTGGGCTTCGCTCTTTACTGTATCAGTTCAATGCCATTCACCGGACAACATAGCAACTATCCCCCCTGTGTCAACTCACCCGATAAATCAACAGGCATCTACTTTGTAAAAGAGAAAAGCAACTCCAACAGGGGTGGTTGCAAACATCATTTGGCCACAGCCATCTGGTTCAAGTTCACCACAATGAGCATACCTCTCATTGACTTGTAAAATCAACTAGAGTTCTTTAGTACATTATACATTCCCCAAGATAGCTTGATAAAATCAGGAATACAGACACAGGAGTTAGATTCCTAGGAAAGAGGAATCTACCTTTACCATGGGCCACTTAGCAGAACTCTGCATACAATCATATAGAGTTGCAGATACAAGTATCACACATAGGACAGTGTCCAGTCCACAGTGCCCTTGTGACTTTATAATGAAAAGATCACCAGGTTATTACTGCTTAGAATCCTTGCAGGGGTTCTCAACCTTCCTAATACTGCAACCCTTTAATACAGTTCCTTCTGTTGAGGTGACCCACAACCATAAAATTACTTTGTTGCTACTTCATAGCTGTAATTTTGCTACTGTTATGAATTGTAATGCACATATCTAATATACAACCCTAGGAGGTCACAACCCACATGTTGAGAACCATTGCTTTGGCGACTATCTGTATTAGTCAGGGTGCTCTAGAGTAATAGAACTTATAGAATGAATGTCTCTCCTGTAACTCAAGAGCATGTCAATGATCTTGTCAAATCATTGGCAGACTACATGGGTATCTCTGGTACAGATCATTTTTATTCACAAGACCCACCCATTCTTTAACACAGCAAAACAAAATATAATAAGATAAAACAAAAAAGAGCCTAAGAAAAGACATCATAATCACAGATTCACTTGTTGATGCACTCAGAAATCCCACAGAAACACTAAATTGGAAGCCATAGTATATACGCAGAGGGCCTGGTGCAGACCCATTCAAGCCTAGTGCATGCTCTTTCAGTCTCTGTGAGTTCATATGAGCCTTGCTCCTGTTGATTTAGAGGGCCTTGTTTCCCTGGTGTCCTCCATGCCCCTGGCTCTTACACTCTTTCTGCCTCTTCCTCTTCTGTGGGGTCGCCTAAGCCCTGAGGGGAAGAATTAGAGAGACATCCAATTTATGGATAAGCATTCCAAGTTCTCTCATTATCTGAATAATGTCTGGCTGTGGGTCTCCATATTTGTTCTCATCTGCTGCAGGAGGAAGCTTCTCTGATAATGGCTGAGCAGGACACTGATATATGAGTATAGCAGAATATTATTAGGAGTCATTTATTGCTGTTTTTAAGACCAATAGTATTTGGTTTTACCCCAGGTCTCTAGTCTATCTAGCCTCTGGTTTTTGGTCACCCAAGCAGTGTCAGGTATGGGTTCCATCTCAAGAAGGAGGCCTTAGGTCAAATCAGATAGTGGTTGCTGACTCCCATGAGCTTTGTGCCCCAATCGTCCTAGTACACCTGTCCTGCAGTCAAGACATCACTGTAGACCAAAGGTGTTGGGGCTGGGTTGGCATTAATGTTTTTATCTTGGTGGCATGTAGAGTGTCTTCCTATACAGAAGATACTAGAACATAGGGGTGAAGGCTCTATGTAGGAACTAGCTTGACTTCTCCATATTCAGTGAGTTCTATCTTCAGCAATGTCGCCTTGCCATCAGTTTGAGGGAGAGCAACAGCCTTGGTTGTTTGGGGGTTCCCATGGGACCCCTTTGGTCAACAACTCAATTAGATGTAATCCAATTCCAGTATTGGAAACTTCATTTGGTGATCCTGTTTTCCCTATTATTTGATGATTTCATTTAGATCACCTTCATATATGTATGTATTTTAGGAAGCCTCTACTGTGTCGGTTTCCATACTACCTACCCCTCAAATGGCTCTTCATTTTGGCCATCTCTCCCCACATTCCCTTCCTCGACTTGATCCTCCCTTTCCAGTCCCACCCATTCCCCCATCTATCAATAACTATCTGTTCTATTTCTCCTTTCTAGGAAGGTCGATCCATCCCCTAGTCCCTTATTCTAAACCTAACCTCTGTGGTCCTACAGACTGTAGCTTGCTTATCATCGACTGTCTTATAAGCTAATATACACATATAAGTGAAGACATACAAATATTTGTCTTTCTGGGTCTGAGATATCTCACTCAGGATGATATTTTTCTGGTTTCATCCATTTGTCTGTGAATTTCATGACTCTTGTCTTTACATCTGCTTCTCAAAGAACCTGAATTTCAAAACAAAACATTATCCAAAGCATTTTGTTCAAGTTATGGGATTTTGCAAAATCTTCTGATATAACTACTATCATTTTACAAATATCTTGGCAGAGTCTCAGGGACACTGAACAGCTCCCTTCCAGCTTCAAAATTCATCTTGGATAATCAATGATTTACCAATTCCTGTCATAGGCAGTTACATTATTATTATTATTATTATTATTATTATTATTATTATTATTACTATTGCTCATTGAAAACTCTTCCTGCTCTTACTTTCCCCATGGCCTCCTATTAGGGAGAGCATCTTGGTGTAGAACTCACCAGTGTCTATATTTATATAACTAGTGTCCACATTAATGCATGTAATAAACTCGAGCGCTGAATACAGATGAATCCTGTTGAATTTAGATGATTTGATTCTTAATGAGATGGTGCAGCTACATGTGAGAAAATGACATTTTGGTGGGTGGACTGAATTCAATAAACAGAATTTTAAAACTAAAGGTTCAAGGGGTATCAATGTTTTGATGAATGTAAAATTGCAAAGCAAGTTGCTAAATTTGCACTTGAAACACTCATAAGGGAAGTCTGAGATCTAACTCAAAAATTTTTTGGCAGATGGAGGAGCTGGAGAATGGAAAAGGGAGATTTTCAGGAGAATTTCTTTACAGAAAAGTGCCAATCTGCTGCAGGTGTCCTACCTCCTAGGGGAAAGGGTGGATAGTGCTACTGTCTGGTAAGAAGTTACAGAAGGATGCTTAGAAAAATCACTACTCAATCTTCTCCATTGAGAGAACTAGCATACAGGCTCTCCTGCCAGCCACAGAGATAACTAACTGCTTTGGTGGTGGCAAAGGCTGCTGGTTGGGACATGCCACAGGCTCTCAGAATTCAATAGAGTAGAGGACATGTGATCAGAGAGTGGCGGAGGGTAAGAGAAGAGAGAAATAGAACAGAGTTACTAACAGTCTTCCCAACAGGATTCTGCTGCAACCAGGGTTCCAAGTAGCAAGACCAGAGATGCCAGCTGGCCAATTCCTGGGAGATTTAAGGAAGCAATCCCATTTGTTTCTCTGGAATAGCATTATGTACACCCAGGTCTCAGTGACCACAGAAGAAGAGAAGCCAGGACATTCTCTGTGAGTTTGTCAAAGTATCCCTGAGAAGTTTAAACATTTGTTTGGTCCCAAAGTATAGCATCCTCCTTCTTATTCTCCGGCCACCCCTTCCTTTCTTCCCGTTACCCATCAACCCTCTCAATTGCTCTACTCAGAGAGATCCTGGACAGGCAAGGAGAAGTGCTGGAGCACCTGGCAGGCGGGGGCAGCAGCAGGTGTCACCCTCTATCATTTTAGTCCTCATGCAGGTCTCAGGTATGAGCTATCACTCTTCTGTGTACCGAAGAGATGGACTCCTCAGCCCTTGCCTGCTTCTTGCTTTACTTCTTCCGGGAAGGCCTAGGTATCATTAGGACTCATTAGCCTGGGACACTAACCAGTGTTCTAGCCCTTGTGTTAGCCCAAGAAGTCAAGATTCCTTAACACCAGCCAGTGTTACACATCCTGGCCCGGGAAATCTGAGACCCTAGAATCTAAGGTTTTTTAGCTCTCTGGAACTCTCCCAGAAGCCAGAGCCTGACTTCTCTCTGGCTCCTCCCATCCATCCTTCCTTCACCTGCAGCTCACTGTTCTCTCTTGCCCTGGCTCTACTTCCATTCCCCTTCCCCTGCCCTGGTCACTTCAGAATTGTCCAACTCCGTCTGCAGCTGACAAGTAGACAGCTTCCTTGCCCTACCACAGCTTGGCCGAGCTGCCCTAACTTCCACTCTTTTGCGGTCTCCGCTGTTTCTTTTCCTTCTCCCAAGTCAGTTCACAGTACTGAGAGCAGGGCAGAGGCCACCCAAGAGAAGCCTTCCATTTGGCCTATAGTTGCAAAAACAGAAGAGGCAGCAAAAGAGATCATCTCCTGAGCAACCTGCTTGTATGTTCAGGGGAGCAATGTTTGAATCAATCACAGCATACTTCACATGCAAATTAAGGTTTGTGTTTGCACCAATCACAGTGCACCAAATGCAAATAAAGACAAGCAATAAATAAAGTTGTGTGTCTGTTCCAATCGAAGTCTTCCTCTTAGAACCAGTCACAACAGTCCTTCTGCTAGTGCCCAGCCCCTGGCCTGAATGGAAACCGTGGTAGGGTCATTCGGAGTTCACTGAGGCCCATGATAGCAAATGTTTGGAAGAAACTTTTTCAAGTACCTCTGACTGGGGCAGCACCTTCAGGAACTGAGGAACCCATATTGATTGTTATTTTATTTCCTCAAGGCGCCCATGGAGTGTGCAAGACAGCTGCTACAGGCATAAGGTTAGCCTGCCTGATTGACAGTCCTTCTGCTCAAGGCAGCCAGGAAGAGTCCCACACCTGCCAATGCGAAGTCAAATTACCCTGCCCCCATGGTCTTTGCTTATTTACAGAAAAGCAAGCATCCGAGGAGCTTACAGGAAGAATGCAAAGAACTTACCATTACCACTGAGTGATTTTAACAGATCTCGCTCGTGCTTGACAGCCAGCTGTACAGGCCTCTCTCCAGTGTCAACCCGTGGAAGCCCAGGAAGCAGCTGCTGAGAGAGGTCCCTCCAGGAGACACAGCAGATAGCACAACCCTCATCTTGCCATGCAGAGCTGATACCTGAGCCAGGCCAAAGCCCGGGAGAGGGATGATAGCTTCCTCTTTAGTGACTAACAGCCTGTAAGCAAACTCACCGTACCTTCACTTGCTAGTTACGGTAACAGAACAGCATGGACCTCACAGTTTTCATCTGGAAGATGAAGTTACCTCCTTCCCCTGAGAAACTTCTGAAAACTGATAGAAGTTGAAAATAAGTGTTTATTTAAAGCCAGCCTGGCAGCACAGGCCTGTCACTCAAGTACTCAAGAGGCTGAAGTTCAGAGCCAGCCTGGGCAACTCAGTAAGACAATATACAAAAAGGGTGTGGATGTTGCTTCGGGGCATAATTAATGCTACGAGGTCCTAGATACAATCTTAGTACCCAAAACAACAAAAGAGTACTTTTATTTTTTATCTTAAATTTCACATGTTCTGCTTCTGTATCCTCTATACACCAAGTTTATCACTGAGAAGAATCACTGAGTGTACCATAGTTCAGAGTCAAGGGGTGGAACATGGGAAATCCCACGGCAGATGATACAGCCCCATGATTGGAAATATCATCCAGACTCACCAGTGCATCATTACACTTCCTTTTCCAAGATGAATTGCTAATCTACAGGTGTTGTGTACCTCCAGATTCACTATACCACTCTTGGGCATATACCCATGGATACTTCATCCTACAGAGACCATGTTCATCGTTTCTCTATTCATAACAGCCAGAAATTACAAACAACTTAGATGTCCATCAACATACTAATGGACAAAGAAAATGTGGTACATTTAAACAACAGAATATTATTCAGCTGTTAAAGACTTAAAATCAAAGATAATTGAATGGAACTAGAAAAAAAAACATCCTAAAAAATGTAACACAGAACCAGAAAGACAAAGGTGGTGTGTATTCTCTTATAAATGGATATTAGCTGATAAGTAAATGAATAGTTATGGATGACAGTGAGTGTGTGCATGGAGGGGTTACTACTGGAATGGGGAGATCATTTGGGGAGAGGAAGTGAAGAGGGGCATGAGGGAGGGAATATGGCGAGAGACAGCTAAAATTAAGGGCCATTTGAGGGGTAGTATGGAAACCTAATACAATAGAAGCTTCCTAAAATATATTCATATGTGAAGGCGATCTAAATAAAGTCACCAAATAACAGAGGAGACAGAGTCCCATTTGGCCATCTCTTGTCACCAAATGAAGTTTCCAATACTGGGACTGGTTTACATCTAAATGGGTTAGTGGCCTAAGGGGCCCCATCGGAACCCCCAAACAACCCAAGCAGTTGCCAAGTCTGTAGGTTGCGCTCCACAAAGTGACATCAAGGCCATGTTGACGAAGATCACAATGATACGACTCACTGAACTTGGAAAAGGGAAAAGGTGAGCTGGTGCCTACAAAGAGAATTCCCCCCTACATTCTAATGTCTTTGTTATAGGAAAGTACTCTGCATGCTGCCAAATGAGAAATATAAACACCAACCCAGTCAAAACTCCTTTGATCTATAATGGATGGTGTCCTGCCTGCAAGATACGCTAGGGCAATGGTGGCCCAAAGCTTGATCCAGTAACCAACCAATATCCGATTTGACTTAGACCTACTCTATGAGATGGAACCCAAACTCAACACCACTTAGGTAACCAAGAATCCAAAACTAGATATCTCGGGAACTTAGGAGAAAACCAAATACTATTGGTCTACTAAAGCAGGATTCTCAACCTGTGGGTTGAAACCCCTTTTGGGGGTGAATGACTCCTTCACTGGGGTCAAATATCCCTCATATCAGATACTTACATTATGATTCATAACAGTAACAAAATTACAGTTATGAAGTAGCAATAAAAATAACAACATATAGAACTATATTAAAGTGTCACAGCATTGGGAAGGTTGAGAACAACTTTACTAAAGGGATGTAGCAATAAAAACAACACTCTGCTATACTTTAGGACCAGTGTCTTCCTCAGCCACAATCAGAGAAGCTTCCTCCTTCAGCAGATGGGAACAAATACAGAGACCCAAGCCAGACAACACGTAGAGATTTAGAGACCTTGGAATAGTCAGCCCTAAATGAGATGTCTCCTTCAAATCCCTCCCCTTAGAGCAGTTGAAACCCTGCAAAAGAGGAGGTAGAAAACCAGGGGGATGGAGGACAGCAAGGAAATATAGTCTTCTAAATACAATAAGACTGATACACATATGAAATTACAGAGACTGAGGCAGCATGCACAGGACCTGCAGGAATCTGCACCAGATGTGGTCCTAGAACTTAAAGGAGTCATGAACACATGCCCCCATCCCTAACCTAGAAGCTATCTCCAATTAATAAACACTTGCAAATGAAAATGTATAGGACATCTTACTGGGAAGGATAGGCCCCAGACCCAAGTAAATGGCCCTCGGATAAAGACATTTTTGGAGGCTCCTTTTCTCAGAATGGCATATCAGGGCTTATTCTTTTCTTTTTTTGCTTTTTTAAAAAATTTTATCTTTTTTATTTTTTTACCTTTGTTTTATTTTATTTACCCAACAAGTCCTTTGGGAATATATTATGGCTTCCAGTTTTGTATTTTTACAGGCTTCCCAAGTATGCCATCAAGTGGGTTTCTGCATCTGTATCTTTTTCTTGTGCTGTTCCTTGGGCTCCTTTCCTTTTGTTGGTTCTGTTCATTTTTGTCCTGTTCCAATGTATTTGTTTCTTTTATCTTGTTATATTTTATTACCCCTTAGATGCCCGTTTGTTTTCTTTTTCTCTTTCCTGTTTTATTGAAAACAGATACTTTTCTCATACAATCTGTCCTGATTACAGTTTCCCCCCTCTCTACTCCCAGTTCCTCACACTTCTCCTCTCATCCAAATCCTTTCCTTTTCTGTCTCATTAGAAAAGAATAGGTGCTGGGTGAGAGAAGGACAGTCATAGCTCTGCCCCAGGCCACTTGGCTTAGGTGGGCAGAAATCACTACAAGCCAGCCTGGCGCCTGTGGCACCAGACATCTGGGCACCATTGTGAGTATGTGGTGGGGAAGTGGGGGAGAGAGAGAGAGATGCAAAATGGTTCATATGCTGTGGAAAGAGGTGAATCTGAAGAAGATGGTGAAGGATGGGCTGATGTGGGTGGCCTGCTTGCCACCCAGGCCATGGCGATGTGTAGGCCTGGGTTGCTGCCAATGGCCATGTCTGAGTCTGGGCCCAGAGTGGTCTGTGTTGATGTCCCTGGTTCCTGTTGCCACTGAAAGCTGTGCAGAGGCCATAGTCTGGGCCGACACCTGAGGCCATGGTGGTGTTTGAGGGTCAAGCTGCCACTGAGGCCATACAGATCTGTCTAGGTGAGCTGTGCTGCCATCCAGGGCCATGGTAATGTCCAGACCTGAACTACAGCTGAGGGCTGTGTCTGGGTCCATGGCCCTATTACAACCAGGATCTGTGTTGATATCCATGGCTCATTTTACCATCGAAGGCCAAGTAGATGTCTGGGGTCTGAGTAGCCACCTGGGATATGTTGGCATTCCAGGGTGTCTTAGGGTTTACTGTTGCTGTGAAGAGACATCATGACCATCACAACTCGTATAAAGGAAACATTTAATTGTAGTGGCTCACTTATAGTTTAGAGGTTCAGTCCATCATAGTGGGAAGCATGGCAGCATGCTGGCAGACATGGTGCTGGAGCTGAAAGTCTATACATCTTGACACAGAGGCAACAGAAAATCAACTGACTGTTACACTGAGTGAAGCCTGAGATAAAGACCTCAAAGCCCACCCCCACAATGACACACTTTCAACAGAAGGTGGGGCCTAGATTAAAGGCGTGCCCTCCAGCCTCAAGGTCTGGATTAAAGGTGTGTGTCATCTAGCCTCCTCCAACAAGACCACACCTCCTAATAGTGCCACTCTCTGAGTTTATGGGGGCCACATACATTCAAACTACCACAGAGGGCCATGCTGTCACTGGGGCTGTGCCAATCCAGGTGACCCCAGATGCCAGCTAGGACCATGGTGATATCTGGGCCCAGGCTGCTGCCAAGAACCATGTCTGGGTCCATGGTCCAACCATAGCCAGAGTCTGTGTTGATATTCATGCCAGTGTTGCCACCAAGGGCCACGTGGATGCCCCAGGTCTGGGCCACCACCTAGGGCCATGTTAGTATCCAAGGACCATGCCACTGCTGGGGCCATACAGATCTGAGAGGCCTGTGCTGCCACCCAGGGCCATGGTGTTGTCTAGGCCTGGGTTGCTGTGAAGGGCCATGTTTGGGTCTGTGACCCTGCCACAGCCGTGGTCTGTGTCAAATGTCAGTGAGGACAGGGCTGCACAGAGTTGGCCCCGCCCCTCATTGGTTGCAGCACTAGGGAGACCTGCCCTTCCTCTCATCAACTGCAGCATCCAGAGCGTGGGCCCTGCACTTCACCTGGACAGCATAGTAGAACAGATCCTGTTAGTGAGTGTGAGGGTAAGCCAGGTCTGGCATGAGAGGTGGAGAGTCCCCACTATCTGCTGTGGATATCGCTCTGTATGCTGTGAATGTGTTGCTCTGATTGGTTGATAAATAAATGCTGATTGGCCAGTGGCCAGGCAGGAAATATAGGCGGGACAAGCAGACAAGGAGAATTCTGGGAACAGGAAGGCTGAGTCAGGAGATGCCAGCCCACCATCCAGGGAGCAGCATGTAATGGCACACAGGTAAAGTCATGGAAAATGTGGCAACATGTAGATATGGGCTGAATTTAAGTGTAAGAGCTAGTCAGTAGTTAGCCTCAGATAACGGCCTAGCCGTTTTAATTAATATAAGCCTCTGTGTGTTTACTTGGGTCTGAGTGACTGTGGACCAAGTGGGACACAGAAAAACTTCTAGCTACAACTATCTGTCTGTCACGCAGTGGTGTTGAGTGAGGGAAAGATTCACCCCTCACCACCTGCTGCAGGTAGGGAAGCTGGTCCCAGGGTCACGAGGATGGGAGAGTTGATCCTGTCTCCTCACTGGCTGCAGCACTCATTAGAGTGAGCCCTGCACCTTGCCTGGGCAGCACAGTAGGGCTGACCCTACTGATGGGGGCATGGGTGATAGACCCCAGGCACATGGGTGGGAGTTCTGGCCCCACCCTTCATCAGCATATGGTGGAGTAGATGAGGAAGAGATACCTTCCCCTCACCCCGATCCCTTACTACCTGTGGCAGGTGGGAGAGCTTGCCCTGAGGTCCTGAGAATGGGAGAGCTGGCCCTCCCTTCACCTGCTTCAGCACTCAGGAGAGTGGACCCTGCACCTTGCCCAGGCAGCAAAATAGAGCTGATGGTGTTGGTGGGGGCGCAGGCGAGCTGGCACTGAGAGCGTGAGAGCAGGAGTCCTGACTCCCCCTTCACCCCTCATCTGCTATGTGGTAGTAGAGGTGAGGGGAAGATGCCCCTTCCACACACACATACCTTTTGGGAGAGCCGGCCTCAGGAGCATGAGAATGGAAGAGCTGGCCTTGCCCCCAACTGCAGACTCATCTGGGCAAAAGAGCAGAGCTGGTCCTGGTGGTGTGGGTGTGAGTGAGCAAGACCCGAGGGTGGGAGAGCAGAAGAACTGGCCCCACTCCTTGCTACCTGCTGGATTGGGTGAGCCAGCCCGGGCAGTGCTGGAACATTTGCTCTGGTGGTGATGATGAGGGAAAGCTGGGAGGCTGACCAACTCAGTTACCACCCAGGCCCAGAATCAGGACTCTGAGTTAACCCACCCAACATCCACCTCAACCCCAACATCCACGGCCAACATCTATGAACTGCTGCAGCATGTGAAGGGGCCAGACCTGCACATCCAAAGCTACAGGATCTCCATGACACAAGGCAGCAGCATGATATCCAAATGCAGTCCTGTGAGGACCCACTAGATGTAGCAGGAGCCAGAGGCCTCCAACCAGACCAATGACTCATTGGAATGAACACTTACAAGTAAAGATGTGTGGACTAAAGGGTGAACTGTGTGACTCACTGGGTCACACTACAGCTCCCAAGCTGAGACTTGTCTGTTGGTTTTGGTTATGTTTTTTGTTTGTTTTTCTTTTTCTTATAAATTTTATTTTGTTTTAAGGGGAAGGTTGCAAGGACGTGGCTCCTTTTTTTTTTTTTCTTAAGAAAATTTTTTCATTCATTTTACATACCCATCAAACATCCTCCTCTTCCTTCCTCCTCCTCCCCTAGCCTTCCCCTCCCAGTCCAAACCCCACTGCCCCCCACAAGAAGGCAAGGCCTCCAATGGAGAGGCACATCCACTAGAGGCAAGTCCAAACCCCTTCCCCTGCTTCAAGGCTGCACGAGGTGTCCCATCATAGTTAGTGGGCTCCAAAAAACCCCATCATGCACCAGGGATGGATTCTGATTCTACCACCAGGATGTCCCCCAAGCAGATCAAGCTACACAACTGTCTCACCATGCAGAGGGTCTAGTCCAGTCCCATGCAGGCTCCACAGCCATTGATCCAACTTTCATGAGTTCCCACTAGTTTGGTTTGGTCATCTCTGCAGGTTTCCCCATCATAATCCTAATGCACTTACGGTGATATTTTATTTGTATTAAAATGTTATTTGTATGTTAATAAATAAAGTTGCCTGGGGGTCAGAGCTATTAGCAAGCCATAAGAAAGCAGGGCAGTGGTGGTGTACGCTTGTAATCCCAGCACATGGTAGGCAGAGCTAGGTAAGTCTCTGTGTGTTCAGGGATACAGCCAGTATTGGATACACATGCCTTTAATCTCAATACCAATCATAGAAAACCTGGAGGTCTATATAGACAGGCCATGATGAGGCACTCATGTGGTTGGATTTACCAATGAGAAGGCAGAACAGAAACACTATAAAAAGACAGACACACAGGAAGTAGCTCTGGTTCGGAGAGGTAGGACCACCTCAGGAGGAAGGGTAAGGTTTTAGCTCTTAGCTTTGACCTCTTGGCTTTCTTCTTTGCATTGGTTCTGTGTTTCTTATTTAATAAGCCGGTTGGTTACATCTACATGCACTTGCTCATAGAATCCCTCCTCTCTCTCTCTCTCCTACTGGACTCCTAGATCTCTGTCTGGTGTTTGTCTGTGGATCTCTGAATCTGCCTTCATCAGTCATTGGAGAAAAGTTCTGTAATGACAGTTAGGGTATTCACCGATCTGATCACTGGGGCAAGGGCATGGCTCCTTTCAGTTGGAACTTCTTCACCTACCCCTAGGAGTTGCCTACACACTCCAGGTTCTGGGACCTTTCCTTGTCCCCTTTTCCTTGGAGGTACCTATTCTATCTCTCCTAGTACCCTTGTGAGTTTCCTTGCCTGCCCCTAGGAGCTGCCTGCTAAGTCCTACAGTTTATCTAGGCCCTTGTGGTCTCTAAAGTATCAGAACCCTACCTCCAGTGGAGTTCCTACCTGTTACTCCTTGTCCCTTATGGCTACACTGTTCTGTCTCTTAGCTGCCTAACACTACCTATGGAGTTCTTTTGCTTTTATGGCCCTTACTCCTTTTCTCCCTGGACTCAATTCCTTTCTTGGACTCAGATTCTCTTAATGCCTTACTGTCCTACTGAAAATGGTTTGGCCTCAGTATAGCTCGATGGCCAAAGACGCCATAATCGAGTCTCAAATTTTCATAGATTGTAACAATTTCTGCCCCCACACAAGTAAATGATCCCAAAGTCTTTTATCTCTAAGATTCTATAAGTTTCTACTCTGAAATTTTTTTTTGGGGGGGGGGCTTTGTTTTCAAGAAATCTTTTAAGACTATTGCATAGACAGTCTTTATCTCAGGAGTGATTTGTAAATTTATTGGGTGTGGGTAAGGAATCCATAAAATCTTTAGCAAAATTTGGCTTAAAACTTACAGCAAAAGGCTTATAATTAAAACCTATACATAGGAGTTTTAATTTGCTACAACATACTATTTATGTGATTCAACTTTGATTTAGAATATATTGCATATGATGGTTAACTTTTAAGGTTATATAAGACTATAAAGATCTATTTAGATTAACAAAAGCTGATTTAAGTTGTATGTCTAACTATGTATATCTTTGCTAAACATTTAACACCAAGCTGCTAGAAAATTTATATAAGTAAGATATGTTATTAATCCCACCAGTTAAAAATAAGACTACTATCACAGTTTAAAGTCAAATCTGAAGCAAGCTTTAATTAAATACTGGCCAGGTGGATGGGCTCTGGCCAGGTCCATCTCTAGGTTTCTAGAAAATGGCCCTAAGTCACAGGTGGCAGGGGCTTAAAAGGCCAAACCCACAATTCACATTTTCCATCAGGTCTAATCAGGAGCAAACAAACATCCTGACATATTTCCTGCCTACAACCTCAAGCCTACATCCAATCAGAGGCTAGCATACATCCTGACATATTTCATGCCTGTAAACCTCCCACTCAGATGTGATCCAGCACATCCAGTGCAGACAGATGAAGCAAACTTGTCTAGGAGAGTGAAAACATGTGACTTGTTATCTCCCATAAATAATATCCTGCAAAATTTCAGGAACTATCTGTCCTTGGGCAAGGGACTTACAAATCAGAGGCATTTTTGCTTTATGGATATCTTGGGCTTAGTAAGTAAAGCTTAAAATGTAACTTTGGCTCTCACATTCACCCCTGTAGTTTTATCCTGAGTCAAATCCTTGACTCTGTAATGGGTACCTATTTACATTGGGATCTAATAACCATCAGCTTAATGTTACATGGACAGGAATTGTCATTTGGTTAAGGCATCAATGATGCAATACACAACAACAATTAGCAGAAGCAGAAGGGCCAAAGGCCCTGTGATGGCTGATATCAAAGTTGCTATCTAGAAAAAACCTGGAAATGAGAATGGGGACCAGTTATTTATTTCATCTCAGGTCTCCTTTTTTTTTTTTTTTTTCAATGATTTTTTTTTTAATACAGCAAGATTATTTCTAATGATTCCTAAGTGGTTTAAACAACACTTTTCTCTTAAAGCTATAAAATGACCTCTCTGTTTTACATAGAGCTGGTTGAGTGCCTCATTATATTGTAGAACTATTTCAGCTAATGAATCTATCTGTTCATAGATCAGGGTCTATTTTGTTTGAACAGGTACCTTTTCTGGTATGCCAGTAGGCATTATAGGTAACTTTTTGTTCCCTATGCTAGGAAATTTCCTTTTGATCTAACACTCCAGCCTGCTGGGGAACAAAGGGTGACATATTCTCTTCTGTAACTATTTCCTGCTATAATTAAGATGCTGTTGTCAGGAGAGCTAGAATGCTAGACATAGGCAAGGAGGGAATTCAGGCAATGGGGCATTCATCAAAAGTGTCTGGTTCACTGACCCACCTCAACAGGCAGGGAGCATTCACATCAGCTGGACTGGTCTACATCAGCTTTCAGCAAGTGCAAAGCCCACAGTCATTTGGAACAAGTTTATAGTCAGCAGTGGATTCCCTGATGGTGTCTGTGAACCAAGTGGAAATCTACTGAGACAGATATAGATTAGGACAGAAGTTAAAATTTAGGAACTTGAAGGAAAATATTATATTTAGAACTTTAAGACCCATAGTCCTAGTAGTTGGGGGGAGGGGAGGAGTCCCAAGACCAGGAGGGAGAGATCCCATCCTCAAGAATAGACGGATGGGGAAATTTAAGTTGTACTTATCTGGAGTCCTTTTGACCTGTGAAAGGTGGATCTGAGTCTTATGACTCCCTAGATTCTTTAAATTTTACATGATTTTTAATTTACAAAAAGAGACAAATATTTTAGATATATTATCATTACTAAGCTGTACTGAAATCCACATTGTAGAAAAAGCAGGTAGCAGGTACCTGTAATGAGCTGAAGTAGACTCGCCTTTGAGTTGCAGCAAAGACTATAGATTTGGGTTAAAAAACATGAACATTTTTTCCTCTGTTTAGATCTCTGTAAAGTTTGAGAACCATTATCTGTTAAGTATATCTAAGCTAAACAAACCTAGGATTAACCTTGAGAACACATATAGGCTAAATAGAGCTTTTTCCTATAATTAATCATAATAATACTTAGCATGACTACAAGTACAGTTCTGAACACATTAAAGAATGTGATCCTTTATAAGGTAATTGACTACTGCATATCCTAATCATCTTTAACAGTTTACAACTATTACTAAGATTACTAAGACTAAGATTTGCTGTGTAGGGCTTGTGAGCAGGGACTGAGAGAGCCTAGAGGCTAGCAATGCTTTTGACATGTCAGTAGGCACCACAGTCATATGTTAATGGGAGGGTCACAAATTTCTTTTGCCAGCTAAAAGGAGAATGACTCCCTTTTTAGCAAGCAGGACTTTCTTCAAGCCCCTGAGGGGATGGGGCTTTTGTCTAGATGCCTGACCTTGAGAAAATTACTTTATAGCTTTATCTCTGCTAAGTTTGAGCCTTCAAAAATAACAATTTCTGAATTTAAGCTCCTTATAGTATCAAAATAAAACTTTTAGCTTGTAAACACAGTCTGCAGAAAGACTGGGAAATTTTCTGGTCCTTTTATAGCACACCATTACAGAATATAACAGTTTCCTATATGACTCAGTTTATCAAAGTAGCTTAAGATTAAGAAAGTTCACAGAAGCAATGAGGCTAGACATACGTTCTTAAGCATGAAGGTAAGGAGAGCCATTCTCGACAATAGTGGGTCTCAACCTTGCTCCTGCTGCCACCCATCAACACGGTTAGCCCTGTCATGGTGACTCCCCAGCCATAAAGTCATTCCTGTTGCTATGCCATAACTGCAGTTTTCCTGCTATTATGTACAAGCATCCAACATGCAGGTGGCCCTGGGCTATCCCTGAAAAAGGGTCTTTCAACCCCCTGCCCCACAAAGGGGCACACGTTAAGAAGCTGCTCCATCCAAGCCATTTTCCAGACTGCTCAAGTCATTGTCTTGCTCTATCGTAAGATAGGAATATTCCAGTTTCTGGTGTTCAGTATTTAGTACTCATAATTGTGGTCCTAAATTTTAACCTTTTTACTTTTTTTAAATTCAAATACCATTGATATAAAACATTTTATAAACTTAAACTGTCCCATAGCCTTATAAATTTAAATATTTTAAAAGTTGTTCCTTAAAGAATTATCCGGTTTTTTAATTTAAATTTTCTGTAAAACTCCAAAATTTCCTCTTAAAAATGTTTAGAATCTCTCAACTGTGTGTTTCTGCATTATCAAAAATATACAGTATCTGTTTTTACTTCAAGAGGAAAGATAAAGGGCACAATCACTATCTGCCTAAGGCAAAACCAAGTTCCAACAGTGCAAATAATTCAAAGCTCAATATCTGGGGTTCGTTCACAATGCTTTGGGTTTTCTCAAGGGGCTTGGATCATCTCTTTGATCCCACTATCAGCAGGATAGACACAGCCTGCCTTCTAGATTCTAACCGGCTCCATTTCATCATGGTTGATATTTCTGGTGACTGTCACATGTCACCAGCATTTCCAAAACTGCTAGGGTCCATCATTGCAACTGGGCTCTCTGGGAACTCTAGCCCTGCCACACATTTGCAGACATGTGACTTCTTCATATCTTAAAACCAATGCCACCTGGGTGACTCTGATGTCACAAAGTTTGGCTGTCAGCACAAGGTACATTCTTGCATATGAATGTGTTATGCCCAGATTGTGACCCCCCAAAAGAGACCACGGAAGACCTTGGATGTCCAGAATGCAACAGCAAGGTTTATTATGCAGATACAAGTCTAGACAGGGACTCATTCCTACACCCAATACAGTGAGGCAGGGAGGAGTACCTCTTTCTTGGGGAAGTTAGTTTTTATAGGCAAAACCCATAAAATTTCTTAGAGGGGAGGGGGTTAATACGGGTTCATCCTTGATTGGTCCAGTTTTTCCTGGGCCTGGACTTTATCTTATTCTAGCTTGTCTGTTTGCCTTGTCAGGAGTTTTACAACTTCTCTCTGGGGTCTGGTCATCTTATCTCTGGAGAGGGGCATCTTGTGGTTAATTGGTTACCATCAGACATCCTGACTCTGTTCTTTTGTTCCTGGGGCTGGCGCCATCATTTCTGGGGACTTGAAACTGGCCTGGGTCTATCTATATTGAGATATCTTTGTCTAAGGCCCCCTTTTTGAGACAATAGAGTGAGGGTCTTGTTGTGCCTAGATCAGGTCCCCAAAGCAGCCACTGGAGACTTTAGGTACAGAATGCAAAAGTAAGGTGTTGTCTAAGTATACAAGCCTCCAGGGAGGCTCTTCCAAATCTCTCACTCACAGCAGGGAGGTTGGAAGGAGCACTCCCCTTTCTTTGTGAGGCTAGTTCTTAAAGGCACAGACCATATAATTTATTTTAACCTGCCCCTCTTTTTAGTCTTTTGATTGAATATCCTGACTGTGTTTTCCAAAGTCCCTGTAGCAGATACAACCACCTGGGAAAAGGGATCTAAGTTCTTATCTACACTTACGAATCCTGGTTTAAGCTTCTCTTTGTCTGTAGGGGATAGAGTGGGGGGTTTTACTGAGGTATCACAAATGCATGATGTTACACCTTTAATACATTATTAAATAAGTATTATTTTTAAATCCTATCTTTCATAAACCTTGTTTTCAGCACAGGGCAGGAATTACCATACAAAAATTCATCCTAATCTAAAATATCTTGGATGCTTGCTGTTGCCTCCTTAGTAGGCCCATGCCATGATGATGCTGAAGTCATGAGACATTTATCTTCTCCAACCCTAGCAAAGATGGCTGCTAGCCACAGGTCTGCCCAAACATGGTGAAGTGATGTGACATCTGCCCATTTCAACCTTGGCAAAGATTATTGCCAGCCATGTGGCTACCTAAATATGGTGGCAATCCACATATTGCTTATATCTCAAAATGGAATCATGCCACATGGTTCCTTTAAGATTATCTATGCATAGATTGTTTTTATAATTACAAATAAAAATCTTAAATCAAGACAAACAACAAAACCCAAACAGTTTGGCGAGGTGGCTCAGCAATAAAGGTGCTTGCTGCCAAGACGGACAACCTGAGTTCCGTCCCCAGGACCCATGGCTGTTCTTGGTCTATGCATAGATTTTTAACTATCAACTCCATGTTACTAGTTTTAAATTAACTTTCCACGTAAATTTTACAGAATTTTAAACATATCCAACAAAATAAACTTATAAATCTTGAGTTACATAATATTCACATAGACCAAGTCTAATTTTTTTATGGCTGTTCTGCTTTGCTTTCTTCTCCCCATCACAGTGTCAGGCAGATTAACTGACAAAGGACATAGAGGAAACTTTTAAATAAGCATGCCTGGGTCTAAAGAAGGAAGAGCCATACCCAGCTCTAGAGCCAGCCTTCCACTAAAATAAGACAGCATAAAACAATTGTAATGTTATCCAAACCCAAAAGACATCTGAGCTCCTGCTAACCCAAATCCAATGACGAGAGAGTTCAGAGATAAATTCTGAGGCCCAGCCATAACAACAGCCATGGCAGTGGTGGTGACTGGTAGCTGGAGACAGCAGGGACAGCAAAAATGTCCCACCCATTTCTGTCTCAGCTCCATGCTTGCAATAAAACTTACAAACACACCAGAAAACACAGACAAAACTTTCCCACAAAACAGCCAGGCACAACTTTTTTTGAGAAACAGACAAAACTTCCCAACAAGACAAACAAAACTTTCCAACCAGATGAAGCCTCACTATTTGCCCTGGATAGGAGAATATTGAGGTCCCATCAAACCCCATCCATATCCCAGATAGGGATCCCACAGAACAGAACCAGACTATGACTCACCAGGAGGCCTCTGTAGATGCTGACTGCTTTCCTTAGCATGGCAGGTCACTCTAATAGTCTTTAAACTGAAAGCAGCCTTGGAGCCTTGGGATGTCTCAAGGCAACTACCTTTTGAAGCAGCCCCTCAGCCTCAGAGGTCAAGAGTGAAGGTCCAGCTTTAGAATTTGGGTGGGTGGACTGAATCTTGCTGGGGCCTCCAGAAATTGTTGATCTCACCAGTCAAGAATAAAGCCACGACCACAGTTTAAAGTCAAATTTGAAGCAAACTTTAATTAAACACTGGACAGGTGGATGATCTCTGTCCAGGTCTATTTCAGGGTTTCTAGGAAATAGCCCTGAGTCACAGTATTCAGGGGCTTCAAAGACCAAACCCAGAGTTCACATTTTCCATCAGGTCCAAGCATACCTTCTGAAGTATTTCCTACCTACATACCTCCTATCTACATCCAATCAGAGGGAAACATACATCCTAACATATTTCCTGCCGTGAACCTCTTACCCACATGTGATCAAGCACATCTGGTGCAGATAGGTCAAATAAACTTGTTTAGGGGAGTGAAAACGTGTGACTTGTTGTCTCCCATAACAGTAGCCTCCAGTGTTTCGGGAACTGTCTTTGGCAAGGGGCTTACAGATCAGAGGCGTTTTTCTTTTATGGATCTTTTAGGTATAGTTATTAAAATTTAAATGCAACTTTAGCTCTCATATGTGGTGGCACACACCTTTAATTCCAGAACTTGGAAGGCAGAGCCAGGTGGATCTCTGTGAGTTTGAGGCCAGCCTGGTCTACAGAGAGAGATCCAGGTCAGGCACCAGAACTACACTGAGAAACCCTGTCTCGAAAAACCAGAAAAAAAAAAAAAAGGTATATTTGATAACTAAGATTTATAAATTCCTAAGGCCTACTCAGGTTCACAGCAATATTTGTCTAGCTTCATCATTGCTCACTTTATGTTTTAGCTATTTGGATGAGCTAAGCCATACAAAAAAATCTGCAATATTCTATAATGGTATGCCTGGTCCCTCAAGACAGTACTTTTTCCAAGGTCAGGCATTTACACAAAAGCCTCCATTCCCTCAGGGGCTCGAAGAAAGTTCTTGCTTGCTAAAAAGGGAGTCACCCTTCTTATCTCTGGCAAAGGGAATTTGTGATCCTTCTGTTAATGCATGACTGTGGTGCCTATTGACTTACCAAGGTCATTGCTAACCTCTAAGCTCCCATATCCACCCCAGCTCACAAGCCTTTCCCCTATCCTATTTAACTCGCCAAAGCTTTCCCCTGTCTCTTCTCCCAGCTTTCCCTGGAGACAGCCGTGGCAGTTTGGAATAAACTTTTTCCCCTTTCACACATGGTCAGGCTATTTTGGTTTCTTTACTGAGCCCATATTTATCCACGGTACACTACAGAAGGGTCTCTATGTGGACTGTATCTATGATTAAAAGTTTTATTTTGATGCTAGAAGAGCTTCAATTCAAAATTGTTACTTTTAAGGCCAAACCTGACAGGGATGTAACATAAAGTCCTAGTCTTATGAAAGCGACTAACTTATTATAAACTGTTAAAAATAATTAAGAAATATAACTTCATGGTTAGTCACTTATAAATGATCCAATTCTTTAATGTGTTTAGAATTATACTTATAGTCATGCTAAGTATTAAAGCAATTAATTGTAAGATTAAGACTTAGACCCTGTATATGTTGTAAAAGTTAAGTCTAAAACAAGTAACCAGAAACAAGCAAGATATCTATTCAGATATCTAAAAGATGGTCCCCAAATGCTTCAGAGATCTGAAGAATATGTCATTTAAAGTATTGAAGCTTCCATAATAGACAGAACTGCTCCTCTTAGCAGGAACCTTTGAGATATCCAAAGAAAATAGATGGAATGTGACCACTAAACCTGGGCTGTGGTGACACTAACCACTGGAGAAAACTGCCCCATACTGCCACAGCTATGCTCACACTATGGATACTTTTGGGGTGATTTCCCTACTTTGCCTGCCTGGCCAAAGAAAGGTCAGTCCCCCAAGATTCTCCTCTACAAAAATAAAATAAAATAAAATAAAATTCAGGCCTGGGTCTGGCAGCCAAAGGCCTATGCTGATCTGCATGGCAACCTACAGCTACTGCCCCCAATAAAATTATTGAGACCACCAGAGCCTAAGGTAGCCCATCTAGGTAATGGGTCACTGTCATTTTAATTGATACATAGACCATTTGCATTATATTTCCAGTTATAATTTATCTTTCTCAGATCTCTAAGGATATTGACTGACAGTAGCTTTTACAGCAGCAAGCACCCAGCTCCTTCCTCAGGCCCTCAGCTGCCTTCTCAGTTCTCTTTGTGTGTGAAATTCAGGCCACAGGCCTCACTCCCCAGAGCTACTACTAAGTGTAGACACAGTTCACCTTGTTACCAGACTCAGGAAAGAGATAAACTCATGAAAACAGGTTTCAATGTAACTTTTTACTGTTCCTTTATTTAAAGGAACTCACTCCACAGTGCCTGCTCTCAGTACAATGGCTTGTGTCTCCTGCTGAATGGTTAAATAGAGAGAAGTTGTTTTAAGGTGCCAAGTTAATGTGACGATATGAAAGCTTAAGTTATGAGAATCTAAGGAAGTGTTTTAGGGTCTAAGAAGGTCTTTTAAGGTGTGTAAATACAAGTTATAAAGGTCTGAGGACATAAAAGTTTAAGTGATGATTTTTAAAAAGATAACTTAAGGTATATTAAAAGGATTTTTAAAATACTTCAGATTTCTTTCTATCACTATGCTACTGTTGTATTATGATTTCAAAAGTTCAGAGTCTTAACATTAATCAATGGAATTCTGATAGGCTACTACTCCAGCACTGACTACTATTGTCACAGTCACAGCTCAAGATTTTAAATTCCCTTTGGCTGTCTTCTAAGTACAGGCTTAGAAGTGCTTCTCATTGTTCTAAAAAATCTGTCTAATTTATATACACTCAGTCTTCTGAATATAGGAAAGAGTATTCATGCTTTTAACCCAGGATCATTTTTTGTGTCCCTAAGCTTTTTAAAAGCTATTACTCAAAGGCATAAGTCTGCTGCTTTTTCTACAATGTGGATTTCAGTACAGATTAAAATCAATGGCAATACTAACACATCTAAAACTTTTACCTCTTTTCATCAACCAAAAAAAAAAAAATCTTGTAAGGTTCAGGGAATTCACTTGGATCCATCTTTCATAGGTCAAATGGATTCCAGATAAGTACTGGCAATCAACAACCTATTTCCCCACCTGCTTATTCCTGAGGGTGGGATCTCTTCCCTTTTCTTTGGTCTTAGGACCTCCTTCCCCAGCTACCAGGACCATGGGCCTAAAAGTTTCAGATGTACACCTAAAAAAAAATTTTCCCTAAATTCCTTAACTTTAACTTCTGCCCCTAATTTATATCTGTTCCAGCAGATTTCCAATCAATTAAAGACTGCAAACTGCATGTGCCTGGCCCCAGATGGTCCTCCAGAGACTGGACAGTAACTGGAACAGTCTCTTTCCCTGAACTTGGCCAACATTCCAGCTTTTTGAATCCCCAATGATGCACCAACTTTAGCAGGAAGTAGTCATAGATGATTACATCGCCCCTTATCATTCATTTATTATCAACCAAAAGGCTGGGGTGTTAAGTTTCAAACCCAGAACAAATGGCTAACGTACCTCTTTAACATATCAAAGCAGACCTGGTCACCAAGTTCTCCCAGCATCCCTCAGTCCCTACCTGTTACAGGGTATGGCTCTCAAACCCTGCCCTCTACTCCAGGAGCTGGGCTGTCCTTCCGCTAAAATCTCTTCCATAAATAATCCAGACATTTTGGTTACCCTTCCCTTTTTGGACATTCAGCCTCCTGGCTGCTGTGCATGGTTTCGTCTCTCTCCCTCCCTTCCCTCCCTCTCTGTCCACATGGCCCAGCTCAGCCTGGTCATGTGCACTCTGGACTCTCCCAGGGGTCCCTGTCTCTGGCTATGTTCTCCCTTTTATCTACAGTAAACCTTCTCCTCCGCCATGCCTAGGAGCAGCCATGTCTTTTTCCTTCTTTTCCATTTTGTTTCTTTTTTCATTCAGCTAATCTATGTGAAAGTGTGTGCTACTCTCAGCATACTGTGTTAACTTGCTTGTATAAAAAGGGATTAGGCACCATTTCAGGGACGTTAATATCAGCTCCCCAGATATCATTGCCATGGAAACCGAGTTCCTCTGTGGGAAGCAACAGACTCTTCATCCCTATGGAACTAGACCAGTGTTCCCCTGGTTTCAGTCATCACCTTAATGGACATCACTTTTATGACTTCTGCTTCCTCTACGTGACTTCTACAGGAGACCGTTGTCTCTCATGGCACAGGTAAAAGGCATTTATAGAAATGAACACTGATTAATCAAACAGTGAGACTGATTGTAGCTACTGCTCCTCTTACCAAGGTTGTTAGGGTCAGAGCTTGGGATGTGTCAGCCCCAGCAAACCAGGCTCAGCCACATGTCTCCAACAGTTCAGTTAATAAACAGATAATACTGAAAGCAGAGAGTTATTCTATGTGGCCACAATGGAAAAGGAACAAAGAGGTCCAGTAACTCCCC
Source organism: Peromyscus leucopus (assembly GCF_004664715.2). Classification (NCBI taxonomy): domain Eukaryota; kingdom Metazoa; phylum Chordata; class Mammalia; order Rodentia; family Cricetidae; genus Peromyscus; species Peromyscus leucopus. The sequence goes on along the minus strand of NC_051070.1, from coordinate 92,369,875 downwards.
AAAAAGTACATCTTGGGATCCTAACATGAAGATTGGGTTTAAAGATTGATTGGCAATAGTCTCAGTCAAGGCGTGGTCCCACACATAGTCCTGGTCATGGTATGGTGCCACACATCACTGTCTCAGTTCCCATCTTACCCATGTTATAGAGAAATTGTCCGAATTGCATGAAATCTTTGTCTAGGGCTTCTTTTCCCCTTCAGCTGGCATGCTGCTTCAGCCTTTTCCTTCTGCCATTGGAAATTCCAGTTTCTTGAGGTCCAAAGCATGATGGCCAAGTAGCAGGGAACAAGTGTCTCTGAGGATCCTCATTCCTGCTGGGATGTTTACATCTCTGCTATCTTTGTGAAAATAAGTGTTTGAGAAGAATCAATAGATACAAGTACCAGCTGCCTATTGAACAGGAAGTGTGTTTTTTGTGTTGAGTAGTGACTGCTACTCTAAGCCTTGTCCCTCACAAACTAAAGCTCCCTCATCATGTTTCCTGTGGCCCCAGAGCTCTACCCTGACTTAGGAAACAAGGAACTGAAATACACGGGTCCCTCCAGTCATTCCAGTCTAAGGAAACTGCATTCTTGTGACTTTGTGCTGTCCACCTCTGTCCTAACTCAGTGGTCACTCAGACAGTGCTCAGCAGTGTGGGGGCGTGTTATAGACACAGGCAACAGGAACACTGCACTGGTTTGGGGAGTGAGTTAATGCTTGGGATAAAGAATGGAAACTCTCCTTCCAGTTTGCTGGCAAATAACTAGAGCCCTGAAAATGAATATGTTTCTAGTGACTAGAAACAGACCCCATTTCAATCCAAGCAGAGCACAGCTCAGTTCAAAACCAGTGTGTGGGGTGGGGGAAGATGTCCTAGCTACTCTCAACCTGTAAACACACACACCATCAGTCCACATCTAGAGTCTATATGTAATTGCCTTCCAAACGTTCCTTCCAGCTTCCTTAAAACATTCTGCTTATATAAAAGGACTAAGATAGACACTTCCTGAGAAGGATGATGCTTTTCTGAAATGGATCTCTCTGTTTTCTTCAAGCTATAAACATTGAAGCCATGAATAAAACGTCAGAGGAAAAACAGCCCGTGACAAATCCAAGGACTTGAAAAGAGTCCTAAGAACTCATTGCAGTTGAGGCAAAAACTTCAAGCTATGCCCATCCTGATAGTTTTCAAGGAAAAGAAGAATGTTGCTTCTATTTCCAATTACCCTCCTGGGAAATTTCACTTGAAAAATTCATTAGATGCAATTATCACCTCCATAAATTTTACTGTCCCCTCCATAGGCTTGAGCCAGTGGAAAGCATGCATAAATGACTTGATAAAAAAAGTGACAAATGCCAGGCTTGGCTCGAAATTATCTCAGAGACACCATGCCAGGGATCCACATGGTATTAGCAGGAAGGGGGCACCTACTGCAAGTGTGCACTGCAAGCTGGGCTTGATTCCTAAAATAAGGACCAATTACATCAGGTGTGTGCTGTGTAGTGGAGGACAAATTTTCAATTCTTTGTCTGGAGTGTTTACCTTGGCTGGGGCTTGGCTGCTTTGAGACAGCTGGAAACATCACCAGGTATTCCTAATCCTCCTCCTGTGAACATGTTATGGACAGACTCTGAAGTGTCCCCACACCACCAACTGTATTCAATGCTTGGTCCCCACCTGACATGCTATCTGGGTGGTGCTGGGAGCTTTAGGAGAAAAGGCCTGTGTGAAGCAGGTCAACAGCTGCTGGTATCACTCTGAAGGTGTGTCCTATCCTCTGTCTCTTTTCCCCATCTGGTGTCAGATGAGCAGCATGTTCCCACCACAGTGAGGGTCTGCCCAGGAATGGGAGCCAGCAGCCTTAGACTGACCTCCGTGAAACTGTGAGATGGCCCCTTCTGCTTTCAAGGTGTATTTTCAAGTAGTTTGGTTACAGCCAGACAAAGGTAACTAACAGAGCAGCTGTACCCTGGGGAAGTCTTCATAGGGATGGTAAGGATTCGACAGTGGGAGCCTAAAGTACCACTGCTTATGCATCTGCTAAGTTCACCTCTGACAACAGCCCATTGGCCACAGAAAGCCACTCTGTGAATCCAGAACCAGGAAGAAAGAAATGCGGTTTCCTTCTGAGGGGTCCAAACTGCAAGGCCAGCTGCTGAAGGTCCTGCATCTGTTGCCAGCTGGAGCAGAGACTCTCCTAGGATCCCAGACTCCCTTCTTCCTCTTTCCAAGCACAGAGTCACAGAGTTAGTTGTAAATAGGACCTATCTGACCCACTGAGGTGCCAATTGCTATGTGTAAGAGGAAAGAGGAGATCCAGGCCCAAGATCAACAGCCTCCTCCAAGAAACCTTCTCTGAATGGACTCAGGGGAAGCTGTGGGCCTCCATATGCTCAGCAGCTGGCGGGACAGTGTGGCTAGCTCCTCCGGGAGCATTTCTCACAGTCCTGAGAGGGCCATTGAGAGTGGAGAAACCCCGGCCATTAGCAAGAGAAGATTGCCACTGACTAAGATGCTTCAGAAGGAGAAAGAACCATCATCTAAGGCTGGGTGAGCAAGCCCTCCCTGAGACCCAGGGCCTCACCCTTCCACTTGGATGCCGCTGTCTGTCTCACAAGTCAAGAGAATGCATTCGGAGTAACTTCTGTGAAGAAAGCCTACTGCCCAAAGACAGTTCTAATAGGACATTCTCCTCTGAGTTATGCTCTGGAGAAGTCAGAGAATCTGTATGTGAGGTAGTTTTACCAGTTGTTACATCCTGCAACATGTTTGAGATGTAATATAATACATTTCAGCCCTTCTGTAATAAAACATCCAAGTTGCCAGACAACATCGCTGTAATGATTACACAGCTTCTTAAGGATTTAGTATCACCCCCACCAACCTCAGCCTGTGACTTTTGTCCATGTAGTTGCAATATGGCTGCTGTTGCTTCTGCTGTAACACTCACATTCTACCACTGAAGAAGGAAAACGCAACAAAAGCAGTTTCCCTCTGTGTTTTTATTTGTATAATAAAGGAAACTCTCAGATAACTTCTCCCTGTGTATTCCTGAGTCAATGGCCTTCAGCACGGCTGCAACGCTTTAAAGCAATATTGCAGCTCTCCAGCCAATTTCAGAAGGAAGGCTGTGATGACATTGAGTCACAAAATATGTTGTCTGTGACAGTAGCAGAGCCTGGGTAAGACTCACCGGCTTCTGTCTGGTCCTCTGATCTCAAGCACTCCTGCTTTCCCATCAGGGAACAGCGTTAATAGATCTCCAGTGTTCTGTTCATATCCAGGATGCCTTGAAGGTCACACAGCAGGGTGGGCATGCTTGGTCATATGCCCTGTTCATGGCCCCTTGTCCATATTGGCAGAGACCAACTCACGGTACAAGATCTGGTGACATTTTCTATGTCAGGTAAGGCACAAGCATGAGACCAATCTTGGTCAATAAGAACCAAGGAAAAGTATGGCCCATGATATTGTCTAAGAAAGACTTCCTACCAGTCAATCAGAAGAGTGTGTGAGCTCTCAGCTCACAGTACCTTCCTTCCCCCCAGCACTGCAGCCTCCAAACTCAGCCATGAGCTACAGTAGTTGTTTTGAATCAATGACATGACAAAATTACCACACTTAAAATGATGATATCTGTAGTCACTGGTAAGATTGATCACAGGTCCACCTTCTCCAGGCTCTAATCATACCCAACAATAAAAATCTTACATAAGTAATGCTGGTTTTTAGAGTTTTATTTATTTATTTATTTATTTATTTATTTATTTATTTGTTTTTTTTTATTTATTTATTATCATTTGTTGTTCTTTTGTTTTGTTTAAAAGCCCAGTGCATCCTAGGCACTGTAGTGGCCTGAAAGAAACAATCCTAGGTCAGAAATTACCCATTTTGTACCGTGTGTGTGTGTGTGTGTGTGTGTGTGTGTGTGTGTGTGTGTGTGTGTGGTCTGTGTGTGTGTGTGGTCTGTGTGTGTGTGTGTGTATCAGAAAGAAGCTTGACAAGATCCAGGCTTCTGATATAGTAGGGTCCAGGTAGGGACTAGGAGCCAACAGGATTAGGTTTTCCAACAGGCAGGGGAGGCAGTGTTTGCCTGTGCTTGTCAACACTAACCTTGGACGGCAGCGTCTAAGTCAGACTGCGCAGCTGGTGCCTGATGGTGACCAAGCCATGGCAGTGCCCCATCCTCCTTATTCTTGCTGCTTCTGTCAGCGTGTGGTTAGATCTCCTCGCATGGGAGCACAGCACGAGGCCAGGAAGCTGAGATACAAGGACTGGTTCAAAACCCCCTGCCGAATGGTCATTGATCTCATGACTTCATACAAATTCATACAGGGCCAGGATACTCAGTCTGGGCTTGTTTCCATGGCTACCCAACTGCTCCCCCCACCCCAACCTGCACCCTGCTTGGAAGCAGCAAGGACAAATAGTTAAGTCAGTAGTGCTTACAGCTGCTGTAAGGGTATAGGGATAAATGCTAACCAGAAACTCAATCCATAAAGATCTGAAAAGGTTTAGATCTACCCGCCCCCATGTCTTCCTCTTTCTGTATGAATGGAGGATGAATGTGGTTGTTTCCATGACAAAGGCACCACCCAGGGTGTGTATGCCAGGTTTCCCCCACCTGAGCCAACACTACAGAGTCAACTGGAACATCTGCACCTGGAGCACCACAGGGTTTCTGCTCCACCTACTTTAAGGTAGAAAGTCTGCACAATTACCCAGAATTCCTCCAGGAAACCATCCTTTCTCCCAGTGTTGCTCAGCTTGCCATTGCTGGGACCAGCCGCTGAGATAAACAAGTCAGGGATGAAGTCTTTCTTTACTCCGAAGTTGCAGATGTTTCTGCCCATGGTCCCTCAGCTTCAATGGACCCTTGACTCTGCTGTTTCTGAGCCATGGTGAGGGAGAGACAACATTGTGTTGAAATAGCAGGGGCAGGAAGTGACTAGGGTACCATTTTACACTCCAGCATCCCAGTCCCCGGTGACTGCCTTCATCCCCATGTCTGAGTATCTGCTTCGTACAGGCAGTGCCACCAGGGTGTGACCCAGCATCCAGCAAGGGAGCCTTTGGGGACATTTAAGAGTAAAACTGTGTCCCTCCCTGTTTATTAACTTGCTCAAACATTTCTATCAACACAGACACAGGGGTATTTTGTGAGTTATTTTCCATTTCTTCAGGCTGTCTAGCCTTGGCTGCTGGGGACTCTCCCAGAGGGCTCCATCCTTCTGCTTTTGAACAGCTGCTTATTATCTGGTGCCACATAATAACCAGGCTCATCTTGCATACTTGCTTCCTCAGTTGCCTAAGTCCTTTCTTCAGGCTCCCCTGGGTCTTTTCCTTGGAGAATTACACTAGAAACTGGAAACTAGGTACAAAGCAACATGGTTGCTATGGGGGTGTTAGGTCCTCTCAGTGATCAGAGCAAAATCATTTATACTTACAGTAATCCACGTACAGCTACATACCTGCAAACAGTGCACGTGTCCATGTCATATACTTATCCCAAAATGGCTCATGTGTGAGCATCTGGAAGCCAAGCCAAGCAAGACTCGTTCTGATGACTCTCCACTCTGACACCACACAATCCCAGCTTCCCCGATGCTATCTGTAAATGCCCACTGCGTCCTCCATAAAACTGGACCTTGATGTCTGCTATCTGTTTTGTTGGCACTTCCACTCCTGCGTAGATTGAATGAATGGTGGCATCATAACCATGAGCTTGGCCCCTGTGAGAAATACAGGCCAGAATTTATCTATACAGGGCTGGTGGAGGGCAGCTCAGCTAGAGCACTTGCTTGGCATATACAAGGCCCTGTGAGGGGAAGTGGAGATGTTCTCCATTATAGCAGTGTTTGCCTATGGTGCCTTTGGCCTTCAATTTTACAGAACCCATCATTTTCAGAGACACTCAGATCAGAGCCCCGTCTCTGAATCCTCTTCATTGGGATTGTTTTTCATGTGCAACACAGATTCTCTTCCACTGTTTATATTCCTTTCTCAGATCCCAAAACGTATTTATATTTGAGTACATTTAATGATAACGTCAGAAGATTTGACAAGAAATGGCAGAACCAGAACTCAGCCTTCTTGGTTCTGATCCACAGTTACTTCTTCACACCTCTGGCAAAGAGGGGCCCACATTCTTTTCTTATGTACAGGTTCCAATTCCCGATGACCTGATGCCTTGCCAAGCTTTGACCTCTTCTTCTGTACTTTCTAATCAGTTAACCATTCCTTTGTCCCCTAAGAACTGCCCAGGGTATCCAAGCAGGGTGCCCTCTATCTCCAGTGAACCTGCGTGTCCCATGCCACCTTGTAGAAGAAAAGAAGTGAGGATGGATCTCCTTGGGCCAGCAACTTTCAAACATTCTTCTCCAAAGCCTTCTTTAATTTATTCTTATTATTATTTAATTAATTCTCAATTTCTCTCTGGGTCCACAATCTTTTCTTCCTGTTTCGACAACATTTGTCACACAATTATTAGACCATGAGCTCTCAAGTCTGGACCATGTCATTAATCTCAATTCCTTCAACAGTATGTATGTGGCAAGTAAGATCCATCTAATTATTTGTTAAGTGACAGATAAGGAATGAATGAGGAATGTCAGGAGTTCCATGCAGTATGTGTGTACCAGGGAACATTATTCAGCTGTAAAGAAAAATTAAATCACCAATTCTGCAGGTAAATGGATGGAACTAGAAAAGATTATATTGAATGGTGTAACCCAGACCCAGAAAGACAAATGTTGCATGTTCTCTGTCCTCAGAGGTCCTAATTCCAAATTTTTAGATATTAAGTACATAGCCTAGAGTAACTGCAGAGACCAGAAGAGCAATTAGGGACCACTGTCAGGGGCTGGGAGAACTATAAAGAGAAGAGTAGCAGGTACATGTGATCTGATCAGGAAAATGAGAAAAATGGGGGACTGTAGTTAGAGAGTGGGAGGGAGATACAGAAGGAGGAAGAAGGTAAAATAACTGCCAGGATGTCCAAAAGTCATAAGGAATCATACTAGTAACTACCTACCTCATTAAAAAACTATAATATACATAAGTCTGTATATAAATATACATATATAGTTCAAGTGTAATTTTTCTCATCTGGTCCTATAATACTTCCTCTGAAAGCCAAAGACTACATGACAACTCTAACATCAGGCATGAGAAATCCTCTTTTGAGTTGGTTGGAGCTTTCTGAGGGACACCCAAAACATTATAGAATATTGCTATTGCCCTTGGTTGCCTCACAGAGGTGGAACATAATTTCCCATTGCTGAAGACATCATGTACTTCAGACCCAGGGCCCAGAGGCCCCTAAGCTGGAACTAACCTGAATGCCTTCTTCCTGGGGACTAGCTTTCATGGACCATAAGGTGCCATACAAATTTCCAAAGGAGGGAAGCAACCACCAGTCTACCCAGCTATGGTGTCTGAACCACTACAATGACCAGCATGTCATGATGATCCTGAGGATGCAGTAGTGGCCTGCATACCTTGGTAGTAACCAATACCTCTCTAAGTGGACTGAAGACCTGCTGAACAAGAGGGAATCCTAACTGGTAATGGAAACCTAGTCAACTGCATGGGGAGAGTGAAACCCTAGGTATTGGAGGAGAACCTATAACCACCAACATACTAGACCAGCACAATCCTGACTATATTCTAAATATTTGTCCTTAAACCCACAGATAAGTGAAGTCTTCACCTCTCATCAAGGAAACTTCTCTTTGCAACAGATGGAAACCATTACAGAAAGCCACAACCAACCAAAATGGAGAGTTGTGGAGCTTAGTCTCAATGGAAACACACAACTACGTAGGTACCTTGGTCTCAGAGAACATTGTGGAAGATGGATCTAAAGATTCCAAGAGCTAGAAGTTCAGGGCATTTGCTTTCTAGTAATCAGAAGCTACACCCATAAAGTCTCACTGACATGACTGCCTAAACATGAGCTGTACAAGGACAGCACCAACAGACATGTCAAAGTGGACAGGGGAAATCCCAGAAGACTCCCATCCTACGCAAAGAGCTACAGGCAACTAAGCAATGCTGAAAGTGAGAAAAACAGTCTTCTCATGGGAAGAGCACACCAACTGGTTATCCAGTACCAAATGGTCATCCCTACCTAAGCTGCTAAAGGGCCTGGAGAACATGGGGGATTGAGGCTACCTGGGAAGGAGTTCCCAACTTTTCATCAGCATAAAATATAAGATAATCCTGATGCTCATTCTTTCAACAATGTAACTGGTATTGCTGAAGAACCTTCTCGATCTCTAGGGAAGAGGCAAATCACAAACTCCCAAACCTTGAGGCAGGAAGAACTCTAGAGAACCTCATCTCCCTTCCTTCATCCAGTTCTCTGCTGCTGCATTACAAGTACAAATCAAGGTATAACAAGGACACTGAGTAGAGGTACATGGTACAGAGATTCACAGGAAGAAGGCTGCATGAGACAGTGATTCAGACTCACCTCTGAGGTAGCTTTGTCCAAAAGAAAGAAAGTTTTTCTTAAGGTTCACAGTCATAAAACCTCAAGGACATAACCCCTTCAGAGGGGCATGAGATTCAGGGTAGTTGCATCGGTGTTGATGGAATACAAATAAACCAGGGAAAGAAATAAATCTAGTGTTATTATTAATATTGAGTAGTAGAAAAAGAAAGAACTGAACTGAAAGTGGAAAATTCCAGTAATTGAAATAGCTTCAAAAAAAGAAATTATATGAATGACCAAAGATGTCAGTATAATCAAGGAGACATATGAATTTGGTGCCTGCCACTCAACTGACTGGAGGGCTCCAGGTGTGTGACTTCACTTCTGTGATGGGTATTCTTGAGTGCCAACAAACTTTCTGGTGTATCTGTGAGGGCATGTCCAGGGAGGTTTGAATGAGGTGGAAGACCCAGCCTGGATATGTGCAGCACCATTGTACTGGCTGGAGTGTTCATCTGATTAAAAATGAGAAACCAAGCAGCATCCTTTCATCCTCTGTGCTTCCTAACCTCAGATATAATGTGACCAATCATATCACACTCTGCCACTTCATTTTCCCACCATGATAGACTGTATCCCCACAACCTGTGACCCAAACTAAACTCTTCTATCCTTCCTTAAATCAGATATGTTGTCACCCCACTGAAAAAAAGTAACTACACAGAAAAATGATACCCAGGAGTGGAGCTACTGCTGTAGTAAGCCTGGCAAGGTGGTCCATAAGCCTTGGAAACCAGCTTATAGGAGGAACTGGGAGTACTTTGGAACTGTGACCTGGAGAAGCCCTAGAATGCATTAAGAATTCAGTGAACTATTTTAGTAGCAGCTTGGAACAAGACAAACACAGACAATGCAGACTCATGGGGTTTCAAAGAGTAACAAAAATCCTATCAGGAATTGAACCAGAGACCATTCATGTCACACTGCAGCACAGAACGCAGCTCCATTAGGCCTGTGTCCTGAGAATTTCAGTGACGCTGAATTCAAAGACAACAGACTAATTTGGGGGGAGACATGGCAGCACAGGGTTCCGGCTGTGACACATTACTGCTCACTGCCCTTACTCGGGTCTATAATGAGAAAGGGCAACAAATAGACCAGAAAAAAATGAAGCTTGGCAAAGAAAGGAGTGTGGGCAAGGTAAAAGTTCCAGACAAGGAAGCTGCAGACAGAGCATTTATTACCAACAGGAAGACAGAGTTCACACCTCCTTCTGGGACAGTAGGAAAGGCTCTGAGGGTAAGATCCCACCCATCAGGGGTTCTGTCTTATGAAAATGCAAATCCATCAGAAAGGAGAGATCTGAAGGGATTCCCCTACAAAATAGCTATCCAGGGAAGTATATTCTCAGATTCAGCCTTGAATGCACAGAGGCCATTGTAACATGGTCCAAGGGGGCTAAGGCTTCATCTTGAGCAGGCCTCAGAAGGTGTCAGCATTGTCCACATGGTACTGGTTGTACAGGGTGAAAAATGCAAAAAGCGTTGGGGTCATAGAGATTTATGCCAAGGTTCCAGAAAGTTTCTGGGGCTTAGCCAATGTGTGACAGCATCAGATCCTTGCAAGGTGGCCCTGAAAGGCCATTGCATGAAGCTGGAAAAATGTAATCTAGATAACAATGTAGCCTCTAGGCTGACAAAGATGCCAGATCATGCATCACTGGGAAAGCTACAGTTAATGCTTCTGTTACTGCCTACCCACTGTCTCTTGTAATCTTCTCAACAAACCTGCTTTCCTTCTACTCTAGCCTACATGATGAATTCATTTACTAATAGCTAACCTCTTCCTTGATACTGTGGTGGCCAGCCACAACATTTCCCTTGCTTTACACTTCCTTGTCAAATGGTAATGGTTAAATTTGCTCTGTAGGACTGTTTGGAATGTTAAAAAGATGTTAAATGCTTATGACACAGATCCTGAAGTGTAAAAAAAGTCAATGTCATTAACACTGTCCTCATTGCCATGGTCCCATCAGCAATGACTCAGTGTTATCAAGGCCTCATTACTGAAACACTGTTATTATTTTTTGTGTGTGAAAGAGAAGAAAGACCCTTTGTGTGTGTGTGTGTGTGTGTGTGTGTGTGTGTGTGTGAGAGAGAGAGAGAGAGAGAGAGAGAGAGAGAGAGAGAGAGAGAGAGATAAACATACAGAGGGCACACACAGAGACACACACATGCACACACAGAGGGCACATGAACACACCATAGCACAGAAGCCAAAGGACAAGTTGCAGAAATCTAGTCTCTCTTTCCATCATGTGACTCCAAGGGACTGGACTCAGGTCATCAGGCTTGGTGGCATGAGCCTTAAACTACTGACTCATCTTACTGGCCCTTGCATATGGTTTTATTGCTAATTTCATTAATCATCCATTTATATCAGATTATGGATGACCCTCCTTATCATATCTACAAATCTGAAGCCTTTGCTATGACAAATTTATCTGCAGCAGCCTGAATGAAGAAGTACAGTAATCTCTCTGGATGGTCTGTGCTGTCACTCTGGTTCTGAAGAAAGCACAGCTGGACACAGTGACTGTAAGGGAAATACTGCAGAGGTTGCACCACAGCCCCATCTTCTGAGAGACAACTGCAGCCGCCCAGTTCTGCTGCCCTGCACCAGGCCAGGGAGCTGCTTACATAAACGGCTTCCACTCTGACTCATGCATTTCTCCAGAGTTAGGCTGAATTTCTTTTCTCAGTGACTGGTAACTATTTTAATGAAGAGGGGAGAAAATTGCCATATTGAGAAAAATCCCTGAATAAACAGCAGGAACATAATTGCTATGGCCTTCAGACTCCTGGGAATTCATGCCACTTTCCACAGTGATTGTCATGATTACCTGCTGTCTAATTGTATACTTAGGACTCTGTGGAAATTGCACACATATTTCAGCTTGGCTGTAAGAGGTTTCAGTCCAAAAGAGGTAACATACTCACTCTTGCTCTAGACTAAATTCACACAGTTGTGTTCATCACAAGCACATAACCATGTTCTTGAGCTCATCTGTGGGAATTTTGAGGACAACCAGTTTCAATGTCACCATCTAGAAAGCCTCGTGAAGTCCCTTTTCCCAGTCATGACCACCACTGCTGGCAGTCTGCTAAAGGAACAGCAAGTGCGTGGGGCCAGTCTTTGCTGATGCCGGGCCTCTGTCGTCTCCCCACGGCACTCGCAGGGGATTCCATCATCTGTAACACAGCACAGGGAGACCTCAGTGGCCAAGCACAGGGGCAGCTTTTCCAGACTGCTCCTGACTGAGTCTCTAGCCAGGAAGGACTTGTGTCCAGGATATAGGTGAAGACAGGACACGGGCTTCCGAAGCCCCAGTGACAGCTGTAGAACATGGCGTCTGTAAGGCTCAATCTTTCTCTGCTGACCAGCACTTTTCTTCCAAACTCAGAAAGTTTTTGTGCTAAATGACAGCACAGGCTGGGCAGGTGGCTGAGGCATGAGTAAGGAAGCATGAACAGAACCAGAGAAACTTCTGACCCACCAATCATCAGATCAGAATCCATTAGCTCTCACTTGCAAATTTAAGATATTTTGCTGTAAGCATTTCTAAGCAACACAGCCCACAGCTGTTCTGCCCACATCATGCAATGAGCAGCCTCCTACAGGACATCGAATTTTATATGGCCTAAGTCCACAGTGGGAAAAACTTTTCTCCCAAACATTAGAGATTATTTTTCTATCAACTTTACAAATGTTTTACTGCTTTTATCTTCCCTTTCTTGAAACTAGAGACAGCAAACAGTCCATGTTGTGATGTCATGTCAGCACCAAGCTGTCCGCACAGCAGAAAGGTTTGCCCTGCCTTTGGCTAAATCTACCTAGAACTTGAAGACTTCTTACTCATAAGGGATCACATGACAAATTTGACAAATACATTTTTCTCTGTTCTGGGAATGCATGACACAGCCAGGAAACCAAAGTGGTGTCCTCTAGATGTGGATATCAAAAAGACACAATCTACCTGGGCCTTGAGTCCTCTGAAGCCTCTGAAATAATGCATTTGCAACAGATCAGCGTTTCCTAGTCTGGCTAGATTCATCTGTGTTTGATATTTTGATTCTGTTTTCAATACTCCTGGATACTCCCTAGTATTAAAACCAGGACCTCATAAACTAGCAAATACTATTTCAGCACTCCCTAGTATTAAAACCAGGGCCTGATAAACTAACAAGTACTCCCTCACAAAGCCACATCCCCAGTCATTTTTAATGTTTTGTTTTGAAAGGAGGTTTCACTGAGTTTCCCAGGCTTACCTTGAACTCAACCTTGCCTCAAAATTATGATCCTCCTGCTTCAGCCTCCTGAGTAGCTGTGATTAAAATCCTTCCCCAGAGGAGCCTGGCTCCTCCGCCTTTATCAGGTCAAACCTTGACTCAAGAAATCAGGCTCCGTGAGGATGGGACCACATGTTTAATGTCCCTTGGGTATTTCTAATTTGAGACCAGGCTTAAGACCCAAGAAAAGAGGTAATTTCTGAACCCATACCTGTACAGACATTCTGTCACCTGATACATACATCCTCTCTAAACTGGATTCCCAAAGGAAACAGAATTTAGTATGATCCCTAATAAGTTGTGCCTTTGTGTGGGCCCCTCCCAACCTGTTACACATTACACAGAGCAGACTGAAGTGAGGGGTCCTGCTGGCTTTGAAAAAGCAAACCACAAGACTACAGGATAGTTATGTGCAACAAATGCCACTCCCCACAGATCTCACATGTTGACATTTAACTGCCAATGTGATGGTATTCTGAGATGGAACTGTAGAGAAGCAGTCAGATCATAGAGCTAGGAATTCTGGGACAATTGGTACCTTATAATAAGGATAAGGCAACCAACCTGTTTTCTTTCTGCCATGGAAGAGCAGAGAGGGAAGTCCACAGGCTGCAACCCAGAATAGAGTCCTCACCAGAATTCAGCAATCTCAGCGGTAGAGAACAGCAGCTTAAAGACAGGGCTAGGACCATGTGACTTAGTTCAGTCTGAGCCCAAGTTGTGCCTCTACTAGGTGTAGCCCTTTGGCCAAGTGACTTATTCACCTTGATAAGCCTCAGTTTCCACATATATGAGCTATGAATAATAACACTTACTAATCTAGCATATGCGGGGATAGGTTCCTGGGTGGACTGGGTTTAATAAGCATGAGAATTACACTTCATCACAACTCAAAGCTAGAAGTAGAAATGGCTGTTACAAGTGCTTTGCTAAGTCGATTACAGTAGAGTTTGCTCATTTTTTAGCCCCTGTTATGACCCTTCTTCCTAGAATCCATTCTGCAAACATTACTGGCTGGTTGGTACATTTGGAAATGTAGAGCAAGGTGAATGACCAAATATCTGCAGAAGAGGGCAATGTCCTGTCCCAGAGCCAGCAGGGAGTACTGACTCTAAGCTCTGTCTGGTTTCCATGAAGCTTCAACATCAAGAGAGCCGGTGCTGATTGGCCTCATCTAATAGCTAACTGAAGTTACAGAGCAAAATCATGGGTTTCCCCTTCTTAATCTGTACCTAATATAGTCTTCTACCCTTTTTGATTATTAAAGCTACTGTCCTTCAAGCTCTGCTCTAAGCTATCATCAGATACCAAGTGTAATTCTTTTCAAAGTCAAAAATTGGGAAGTGGCTGACAGCCTTAAAGATGTTATAAAAAAAGAAAGATTGCATTTATAAAGCAGAATCCAGGGAGCGTGGCCCAAAGGACACACTGTTCAAGAGGACCTGTAAAAGCAAGTTCTGAGGCTTGCTGTTGAGAGATCCTCACACTAAACCTGAGGAAGAGAAATCTCAAGCTGGCTCCCAGGAGGGACTTCCTATTTGGCTGAGAAGAGCTTTCCAGAAAGTTGCCTAACAACCCCCAGAACTCACATTTAAGGAGTATGCATGCTGCAAAGAGAGAAGTGATAAATCTGAAGGATAACTTCCTCCTGTGAAAATGAACTCTACAAAAAACAAAAACAAGAGAAGTTTTAAGGAATAAATGAAAACATACTAAATTACACTGAAAGACAAATACATTATAATGTAACAAATGCATTACCAGAAATTTGGATAAGCAAAAGACAATGAGATTTAGATAAACTCATCAGAGAAGCATGAAATTATCAACTCCAAACTAGAGGTCCTGGACTATTCGGGGTTTGCACATGTCACAGGTGCCTTGTAACAAGGACTGCTTGGTGATGCCACCAGAAAATATGTTCAGTGTTGGTTCCATTGCTGAGTTATGACTCCTGGAAGACAAAAAGAAGTCAGAGAGAGAAAGGTAGTCTGTGTTCACAGTGCCTTACATAAAGCATAATTCTTTCTAGAAGTGCGATGTTCATTTAATGGGCAATCTGAATTCAATTCACTCTGGCAAAGCAGCCATAACAATCACTTTAAGCTTTAGGATTAAAATCTGAAGCAGACGTGCCAGGTGAACAATGTTTAAGTGTGCATTTGGCATTTGCTCACACAACGTGGAAGGTGACTGCTGGTCCTCCAGAGAGCTCTTGTTCACTCTGCAGACTCAAAGCTGAAAGCAGAGTCATCAGAAAGTGAAAGAGGAAGAGATATTAAGGGAAGGAAAGACAGAAAAACAATTCAACATTTTTGCTCAAGAGAGCCTCTTGCTGGTCTCTACTGCCAAGGTACCTTACGAGGGAAATAGAGCTAGGCCGTGACACACTTCAGGACCAACTAGAGAGGCTGCCTCAAACTGGAACCAAAGGCTTAGACCCCAGAAGGTGACCAAGCAAGCCAATGACAGCAGGTTATCAACAGGGAACTCCGGTGCCCCTGATGTTCTTGAGATAGGTAGGGACCACACCAAGGCTTTCTTTCTCGGAATTTTTCTAGGTCTAGCATTAGAAAATGATTTACAAACCTTGATGTTGTTTCATATGTGGAATAAAGCTAAGTCCTATTTGTCTGAATGTGTGTACTCTTGATGTTTGTGGCATACTTGGGGTCTACACTTTCTAACACCTCTAATTGGAAGTTGATGGCATCAAAGTTCTTAGGTCCATGCACTTATCTAAAGTACTATGTTTTTAGCTCATACCAAATTTCTGGTAATGAGTGTACTGCATTCTGACTTTGTCTTTCAATATAATTGTTTATTTTGAACTTTAAAAAAAAACAGTTCTCTGCGGAGAAATGACAATTGGTAGTTAATAAAGACTGAGTGTAAAGTGTCAGTCAAGAAGGGGGTCACTCTGGTGCTTAGTGTTCCTGTGACAATAGAGTAGCAATTTTCATCTTCAAAACAGCATTTTTCCTTTTCCTTCCTAGATTGAATGGGGTTGAACTGTAAAACTGTGATATGTTGGATTTTTACCAAGGCAAAAATCTGTGTTCCCCAAAGTACGTGACACACATATTTGGTTTTCATCCAGGTCAATAAAAGTTTTCCACAAAAAAAATCCCATAATTTAAAAAATGAGTAGTCAATCAGATGTGCCTTTCTGATTACATGATAATATATACAAATTAAAAGAATTTAAATGTTATGAATAAACAGTTCACAGATAAACAGCAGAATGGTCCACAAAAATGTAAAAATTGTTTAGCCTCTCTTTTAGTAAAAATGGACATGAATATATTGAGATTGAATCTTTCTTGCAAAACCAAAAATACCAGCAGTGATAGGGAGATAGAGAGTGGCTTAACACATTCTCCACAACCAAAATGGTACAGTCTTCTGCAGCAGAAAATTTCTCCAGTCCTGCCCTGCCCAGCAGTCTGGATAAATCTCTCCCACCTGCATCCTGTAGCTGCTTATAAAATAATCACTCAGAGGCTTATCTTAATTACAAACTGTATGGTCTATGGCTTCATCTCCTTGCTAGCTAGCTCTTTCATCTTAAATTAACCCGTTTCTATAAATCTATATGTTGCCACATGACCATGGCATTACCAGTCTGCTGGCATCTTGTTGCTTCTTTTGAGGTGGGCTGGCATTTTCCCTGACTCTGTCCTTATTCTCTCTGTCTCTCTGCTTGGATTTCCTGCCTGGTTGTAAGGTTTCTTGACATAGGCCAAAACAATTTTATTTATTATCCAATGGAAGCCACACGTATTCACAGCATACAGAAAGACATCCCACAGCAGGCTTCCACTGGGGGGGTTACAACTGTATTGATTAAGCTCTCTAAACATTCAAATACCTATGTGGTACAAAATGCCATGACTATGAATACACCCGAATCAGCCTCAGGAACACTCATCACAATAACTTTTAAAAGATCTATTTAATGTTTCTTTTCTCTCTCTCTCTCTCTCTCTCTCTCTCTCTCTCTCTCTCTCTCTCTCTCTCTCTCTCTCTCTCTCTCTCTCTCTCTCTCTGTGCCTGGTACCTGAGGGAACCAGAAGAGGGCACCAGATCCCCCAGACCTGAGTTACAGGTAATTGTCAATGGCCATATGCGAGTGCTGGGAACTGAACTAAGATCTTCTAGAACAGGCAGTGCTCTTAACTGCTGAGTCATCTCTCCATCCTGGGTGTGAAAAAGCAGGACCCATCCACTTTGGGGTTGAGCTGAAACTACCCGGAGGGAGGAGTGTCTCTGAAGTGGACACAAAGTGCAGATACAGACCCATTTAAGAAATCAGTGTTTTCCCATTCTGCTCAGTTCACTGCACATTGTCTCTATGAATAAGTTACACAGTTATTAGAGATTATGAAGTGTTACTAATTACCAAACATAATGAAATGTTTAGTTTTGATGGTTTTACCATTCCATATGAAGTCAATTGAGAGCTGGTGTTACTTAAGAAACATCTTCATTTGATCCTAATCTCCCTGTTCTTAGCTTGAACAAACATAGAATACCCCACTTCCTGTACTTGAGGTTTTTTTGTTTTGTTTTGTTTTTGTATTTTTTTTCTCCAGGGAGCATTCAGGATCTGGGCAGAGTCAGAACTACTAAAACGTTAGCCTGACTCACAACTCTGCTGAAACTTGTTTTCTGACAATAACCCTGAGCACAAAGGACCAGGGACCCCCTGTAACCGGCATGGTGTCTTCCCAGAACTTCCGGAGCCATACTCTGCTGATGAGACCCTCAGCCAGACACTGCAGCTGTTGTAATTGTCTTATTAGTGCTATCTTTTTTTCTTTTGGAGTATTAAATATTGGGGCTGTTAACATAAATTACCACTGTAACAAAAGGAAAGAACCCAAGTTCTAAAATTTCTATCAGTTGTATGGATTGTATGTCCACATGATGCTTTGTCATTGGGGAGATCTTTTTAACCGATGTAAAAATACAGCTGTGGCACTTTGCATGAAAAGGGGAAGTTATTAAAATATGACACTATTTTGATTTTTAAAAATAGAGTGGGAAAGCTAAAATGTGAATTGAGTTGTGATTGCATTGTTTGGAGGACAGGAATTCAATGAGGCCTGGCTTTTGCTATGTCCAGTTTGTTTTGGTTTCCAAGCAAGACAAATACAAAGAAAGAATGGAAATAGTAAACAGAGCACCAAGACTTTATCTGGGCAACTGTGAGTTACAACGTGAATCGGGTGCCATTGGGGGGCCTCTACCTCTATCAGGACCAAAGGCAGGAGTGTGCTGAAGGCTTCTTACACAGAGAGGAGAAAAACAGATTGGACTACTTACAACATTATTTAGATTTTTTTTTTTACTATTTATTTTTACTATTTATTTTTTTACTATTTATTTATTTATTACTTTTTCTTTATATTATTTTTATTTTTGAGAATTTCATACATGAGGACAGTGTACTTTTTACCATATCATCCCTCCCTCCCCACCCAACTCCTCCTATCTACCCACACCCTCCTCTAAAATTCATGTCCTCATTCTTTATAGACACTATCATTTATATAAAACCTACTGAGTCCAGCTAGTGCTCCCCACATGGGCTTAGGGCTGACCACTTGAGCGCAGGCAACCTAACAGAGTCCCTAATCATGAAAACTGACTTTGCTTCCTTTAGCAGCCTGCACACAGTGGGCCCATCGGGGCAACAGTGGCACTGATACTGCGGAAGTAACCAACAGCTGTGTGATTAGACCTGAGGCCTAGTCAGTAAGAAGAAACGGATACCTGGTATGGAACCTGTGCCAAGAGAGGTCACAGAGACACAGAACCAAAACAATACCACCATTTTGTTGAACTGATAGAGTATTCAACTGTCTTCTAAGTACTTATCTTTACAATCATAGATAAGCACACTTCTCGGTCCTAAATATTTCTTCCTGACCCTATGTGTAAAGTAACTGAAGGTGGTCACCTTCCCACAACAATTCTTCTACAGGGACTTGGTCCCCTAGTGGACATGGCTCTATCGTTCTCAGAGTTGAACTACTAAAGTCAGCCACTTCCCTTTCCTAGCCTGATGGGAAGGAGGGGTGCACTCTGTGGACCTAAAGGCAACCCCAGGGCCACACATTCCTCCTTATGACACTGTTTCAGGGATCTGCTGCTGCCTGGAAACCCATATCAAAGCACAACGTCTTAAGGCAACAGTGACATTTTTGGTCAGCATTCTATGAGAAGGCAGGCTTTGATGTGCAGCTCTGCCCCATGGGCTAAAGCTGAGGTTACCTGTGTGTGACATGCAGAGCCACAGAGAGTTTCTCCACTCTTCAGGCAAGAATGTCACCTGTCACTGTGTGAGGACTGGCTTTGTAGAGGAAGTGTGATAGGGAAATAAATCCCGTTTTAAAACACTCCTGAGACTCACTCGGATCCGAGAGCATAAGACACTCAGACAGAAAATGACCATGAGCAAGGAGTCTGACACTCACACGTATCTCCCGGATCAGGAAGGCTTTGAAGGCACCCAGACACAGAGCCACATGAAGAAGGAAGGACCAGGCCATCTGGAAGCAGAAGGAACCGAGTGGAGAGCATAGCTGTGCCTGTTATTTTTTTTTTCCTTTACCATGACAAAATGCCTGGGGGAAGCAACTTAGGGGAAGGAGGATTTACTTTGGCTCTTGGTTTGAAGGTCTATCATGAAGAGGAGGCATGACAAAGCTGGCATGTGCTTCTGGGACTTCTTAGGTCTCCATGAATCAGGAAGCACAGAGCGAAGAGTACTGACACTCAGCTGACTTTCTCTTTCCCCCTTTTATTCAATCTGGGCCCCTGGGTCATAAAAGGGTGACACTCACATTCTGACTGACATCTCCTCTGTTAATCCTCTCTAAATTGCCCTCACACACATGCCCACAGGTATGTCTCTTAGGGATTCTAATCCATTTTTTCTTATAATAAAGATGAAACATTACAATAATCTGGAGCCCTTACTGAGGTTTCCTGGAAGTATACTTGAGGCAGTGTAGGCACCCTGGGTAAGCTCAGGGTTGGAGAGTATCGATAATTATAGGGCACAGGGCTGGCACATAGCTCTGGGATGATTACAGGGCAGGGCAACATTTGCTTGGGCTACAGGCTTTGAACCAGTTGGTTTGTATGACAAAGTCACACTTAGAAGAAACACTTGCTATCAAGAGGAATCAGCTAGTACTCGGGAGGCAGTGTCCCCCAGGACCCAGGCCCACAGTGCCAAGGCATCGGGAGCTAAAAGTCAGAGAACTTGGCAAGCACAGGGCCTGGCAGGCAAGCTCATGCCAAGCCTCTGCTTGCACCATGCCTGATGAAAACATTAGTGTGCTGGATGCAGGAGACTTGACAGTGAAGAGGCAGGGCCCAGACACAGAGACACGTCCTGGGGAGGTTGACAGTGTGATGACAGCCACAGCTTATTTCTAAATAAATGACTATCTGGTAAGGTCAACAACAGAAACGTCTGAAGCCTAGGGCATTTATTCAGCCTTGTAGTCCTTGTATACTGTTTTGATTTTCTTATTCACCAATGAATATGAATTACATTAAGAAAATACCAAGATCCATTAATAAAATAAATAGTACTGTCTTGGTTTGTGTTCCCTACAAACCCATGATGAGGATTCTTACACAGGGGAGTTGGTAGGAAAAATGGCCATGAGGAAACAAGAGGACCTGACTGGGCAGATAAAAAAGGCTAAATAAAGCTGATCCCACTGGAGCCTGTAGAGTGCTGAGACTCTGAAGGATGGGTGCATCTGCACTTGACAAATCTTGGGGCAAGCTTTGCTCCTGTACTATCAGTGTGGTCAGTGGCAAGACCCAAGGAGAGGAAGAGGCCTCAGCCCTTGACAGAAAATTCTGTGATGGAGGCCTGTCTTGGGAAAGGAACATCTTTGATCCATCATAATCCATTTTGTGTACTTGCCATGATCCTTCAAATTGTCACTGGGGAGTCGCCGGGCCAGCGCCCTTTCCCTTGTGAATAGTTTTTTAACTGTGGTACTGAGGCAGGTTCTGCCAAACTTTCCCCAGAATTTTCCTCTGGGCTAAAACGCATGAGAAGTTTCAAAGGGAAGACTCATTTCTAAAGGTTGTAAGCCTAAATTATAAACTCACGTCAATAAGTCAGAAGTCTAAAATTTCTAAAAATAGGGGCAGATAATAAGAGCGCTTTCTCAAGCAAAACCTCAGCCTTCCCTCTGCTGCACTCAGAGAAAGCAGAAATGAATCTTTCTCCTCAAGTGAAGAAATAGGTAATGGAACACTCCACCAGATGCCTGGATTCTGGGCACTGACAGTGTTTCCATCAATCTCATTTATTTTTGTCTGAAGTCTCATTTTCAGACCATTACATTCAAATACTGGATAAGGCCATATCTACCAGCTATTCTTAGAAAAAATAAAATGAAAAGGAAATGCCTTTTATTAGGAGACACACTTATTTTCTGGTTTTTAGCATCAATAATGAGAAGTCTGCACTGAAGAAGGTGAGCTAATAGCCAGCAGAATTTTAGGCAAAGGAGCTAATAGAAGTGCTTGAAAACATGGAAAAGTTGGGGGTCACTCTGAGATAAAATGAGGACAGGATAGAAAAGGGCTTCATCCAAAGGCTCCAGAATCACCAAATTGAAAAAGAAGCTGAAACAAAACAAGAGATTCAGGTTTTAAAAGCACCAAGGTCCTAGTGCTATGTGGGAGCCAGAGCTCCACCCCCCAGCTCCGCCCTCTTAGCTCCTTTCCCAGCCCCACTGGCTTCAATAACCAAGTAATATGACCAGGTCATCCAGCTGAAATAGCGGTGTAGATAGGAGAGGAAGAAGACACAGCTCTGTGGCCAACTACAAGAAAAGTCAGCTATGTGCAGTGGCTTATGCCTATGAGTCTACCTCTCGGGAGGCTGGCTCAGGAGGATTGCCATGAGTTTCAGGCCAGGCTGGTCTATAGAGAAAGGAAAAAGAAGAAGGCAGAGGAGGAGGAGGAGGAGGAGGAGGAGGAGGAGGAGGAGAGGGAAGAGAAGGAGGAGAAGGAGAAAAGGGAGAAAAAGGGGAAGAGGAGGGGCAGGAGGGGGAGGAAGAATAAGGAGGAGGAGGGGAATGATGAGGAGGAGGGGAATGATGAGGAGGAGGGGAATGAGGAGGAGGAGGGGAATGAGGAGGAGGAGGGGGATGAGGAGGAGGAGGGGAATGAGGAGGAGGAGGAGGAGGGAGGTGAGGAGGAGGAGGGGGGAGGAGAAGGAGGAGAGGGATTGCTCAGGTAACAATCTTGACATGTTTTAGAAGTTTCTCACATACATAAATCTATAGAACAAAACAATCAATAAATCTTTGAGCAGATTACTTTCTAGTTTGGGATGTAGGATGTTTAGCTCCCCTTACTTCCCCATGTAAGAGTTTTTTGAAGACATACTCCTGGACAATGTCTTTATTTCCAAGCTTCACTTCCAAGTCTCTTTCAATATCTTCTCTATCCTTTCTCTTCCTCACTTTCATCCTTTCTATATTTTTCCTTATTTCTTCACATATCTATAAGAAAGCACAGTGGCCCACCCCAGGGGTCACAAAAGGCCATCTGCTTCTGATGCTTAGGAGGCTGGTGACAGCTCTGGAAGATCCCACAGGGCACCAGACAACTTTTGACAAGCCAGCTGCCCTCCCAGGAAGTTAAAGAGGGCAGCACCAGCTGGCATTGACTCCCCTTGAGGAGTTGGAAACTGGACCTAGCACAGCATGAATCCTCTGAAACACTCTTAAAAGCTGGCTCTGCCAGGCAGGGGTAGGAAAAGGAGTGTGTTTCCTCTCGGGGCTCTTCCCCTGGGTGTCAGCCCTCCACTCAGCAGCTGCCACTACACAGGAAGAAGCCTGGATTCTGTTCCCAACCAGAAGTTTCCAGCTGGTTCTAGTTGTTTCACTTAGAATTTACTTGGTAGAATTTCATGAAATTGAAGTATGTGTTTTGATATACAAAAGCAACCAGACCGGATTCCATATGGTTCAACTTAATCTATCCTGTAGTATCTGTGAATGAGGGTGGGAAAGTCCCCTTGGAGGACCATTCACATATGGATCGTGCCATTCATACTCTTTAAAATCCCCAGTGTGTCCCTGTCAACTCACAGTAAAGTCTGTACTTTTCAGAGTGAAGTGGACCCAATAGAATCATCTGGACTTCCCAGCACCCACCCACCAATCTTCTAAGTTCCCCTTTTTGCATATCTTAAGCAGAAGTCACATACACACACTTACAAAATTTCCCCAACTTCTCTCCAATTCATTTATATATATGATTCATTAATTTTCCTAAAAACAAAGAGTAGCAGAAAGAAGAATGATAATTGGGGGCAGGTATATATCTGTGGGTGAGGACATGCCTAGCACCCACAGTTTTGATCCCCAGCACTAACATACAAAAAATGTAAATAAAATCTGGGCCCTGGACCCAACACCACAAGTTCAACAGACTGTTCAGGTTTTTCTCAAACAGTAACGCTCTTTTTTTAACATAACAGTTTATTTAGCCAATTAGCCATTCTCTTCTTAACATTTAAGATAGTAGAATGCTTTCACTAATGTGAACCTTTTGTAGACATCCATCTCATGCATTTGTTTGACTAGTGCTGTCAGAGAATTCCTATACCACTTTCAGAATGATATCTGTATTTGGGGCTAACAAGGTAGTACTGACCACAGCAACTCACAGTCTTATATGTAGGCCATGGAGAAGAAGTGCCATCCAGGAAGTGGCAAGCCAAGAATGAGCCAGCAAAGTCCTAGTTCCTGGCTTCCCTTGAGAAGAAGTCCCTAGAGTCAGAAGTTTTCCTGTGTCCCACCTGGTCCCACAGCTGCTCAGACCCAAATAAACATACAGAAGTTTATATTAATTCTGAAGTGTATGGCCATGGCCTGTGGCTCAGGCTTCTTGCTAGCTAGCTCTTATAACTAAACTCAGCCCATTTCTATTAATCTATATGTTGCCACATGTTCTATGGCTTTACCTGTGTGTCATTATATGCTGCTCCCTGGATGGCAGGATGGCATCTCCCCTGCCTTTCTCTCTCTCTCTCTCTCTCTTTCTTTCTTTCTTTCTTTCTTTCTTTCTTTCTTTCTTTCTTTCTTTCTTTTGTCTCTCTCATCAATTTTTCTCATAGCTATAACCTGACTTGCCATAGGCCAAATGGCTTTATTTATCAACCAATCAGAGCAACACATATTCACAGCATACAGAAAGACATCCCACAGCTTGCCCCTGCAATCTCCTGGTGGAGGAAAGTAGCTGTGAACCACCAGTTCATCTGCCCTCAGGCAGTCAGAGGTCCCCATCAGCAGCTAAGCCTGGACAGCCTAACTCTTCTGCAGAACATACTGAAATGGTGCTGATTTCATGGTGATCTCTTGGACCTGCTGGCCTTCTCTGTTGTCCATGTACTTAATGTGCCTGCCAGGTGGCTGGAGATGACTCAATTACTAGGTATAAGACAACCAACAAAGGTAGTTTTCCATGGTCAACATGAGCCAAAACACAGATATTCCTGATACCAGTAGTGTTTCTCTGGGGTTGAATCATCTTGTGCACACTATTGCACACCATGATTATTTCCTATGATGGCTCCACACTTTGCATCACTACATACTTCTGAGGCTCCAAGAGCAGACCGGAAGTTAACAATAATATATTTCTGGATAACAGATGGTCAATCCCAAGAGAAGACATGTCAGGACCAATCCTTGACCCATGAAGCAGAGAGGAAACTACTGTGTGCCCACTAGTTCAATATTGCTCAGAATCCATGAGGGAGGAAGGCTCTCAGATCACATGAAGGAGAGCTCTCATTTGGATCTTCCTTGAAAGTTCCCAGGTGATTGGCTTCATAGAAAAGTGTCCTTGCTCATATGATAGTGACATGTCCATGACAGTTGATAGGCAAGTTGAATATGTACAAGCCACAGTTCAGCCAACCTCTTCCAATACACAAATTACAAGGTTGTCTGGGCTGGTCAGTCTTCTCAGGAGGATCTCTCTCATGACTGACAGACCTCACTTCCTATGTCATACGTGCCCTGAATGTGGGCTCAGATTTATGTTTTTGAATGGTCATAATCAGAACCATTTTTATCATGGATTACATTCTTTGCCCTTTTCTCCTTATAGCTATTCTGCTATTGTTTTTCTAGTAAACACCCTCTCCTTGATTAATTTTGCCCCTGAAGAGGTTGAATTGGTGATCTGGTGACAGTCTAGTTTGTTTAAGTTCCTCTCTGACAAAGGTTCCATGGAAGAAGTTGATCTGGGATGTGATCCAGCAGATACCCACAGGGCAGGCAGTGTAAGGGGGAGGGGAGAAACTGGGTCAGTGAGCCATCCAGCATCAATCAGAGTAACACTGTGGGCAGCTGGAGTTTAGTCTGGGGAACTCTAAGATGACAAATGCTTGAGTTAACCCATCACAAGGTAGAAAGGGATGTGGAATATATATACTGCTGAGAGGAAGGAAGAGGGAACCCCACAAAATTTTTGGCCAACCAATGAGTGTACAAAGCAAACTTTGGGGACAAGAAAGACATATGTCCAAAAACAAAAACGGTTGAAAAGTAAATGGTTCTGAAGCTGATCATGAAGAACAATGGAGGTACTGATGGTATCCAGTCAATTTGAAAAGTAGAACAATCAATGGCAAGATGAGGACTAAGACCGCACTTCCTTTAAGAAGTTCAGCTGACTCACACCTAACATCTGGCTGAGAACACCTGTACTCATTCTGAGGTCTGCTAGTGGACAGGAGGCGCCACCCTCTGTTTCCCAATTGAACCTTCCCAGCTTGATCCCAATTTTTTGACACCTCACATCTTGGCACTGCCCACTGTCCTGAGTCAGACCCCATGCTTCATGTCAATGATCCTCCCCAACAACTTAACTCAAACTCACAACTCCTCTGACCAGAGAAGCACGGCCAACCCCAAGCCACCTGCTCCCTCCCCTGCTCACTCTGCATTGTCATAGGCAGAGTGGCCCTAAAGATGTCCATGTCCTGATCCCCAAGTCTGGTAACTACATCACTGAGATGGTTAGTTTTTGTCAACTAGACACCAGACAGAGTCATCTGAGAAGAGGAAACCTCAATTGAGAAAAATTCCCCTATCAAATTGGCCTGTAGGCCAGGCTGTGGGACATTTCTTAATGATTAATAATTAATGATTAATAATTAATTATCAATATGAGAGAACCCAGCATACTGTGGGTGATGCCACCCCTGGGCAGGTAATCATGACTTGTATAAGAAAGCAAGCTGAGCAAACTGTAGAGAACAGGCCAGTAATCAGCATTTGTCCAGGGTCTCTATTTCAGTTCTGGCCCTGATTTCCCACAATGATGGGCTATGACATGGAAATGTGAGCCAAATAAACCTTTTCCTTTCCAAATTGTTTTTTGTCCAAATGTTTTTATCACAGCAATGGGAAGCAAACTAAGACAGTCATGTTACGTGACAAAGGGGACTTTGCTAGTGTGATTATTTTGGATTCCTTGAGTTAGCCCAGTAAAATTAAAAGCAACCTTAGGATATCAGAGGGAGGCAGAACAGTTAAAATCAAAGAGATGCTATACTGCTGGTCTCAGAGATAGAACAGGCTGGCATCAAGTGACCGGCAGTGGCTGCTAGAGCCCAGCAAAGGATAGAGAATAGTTTTCCCCCAAAGTCTGCAACATCTTGATTTTTAACCAGATGGAAACTATTTTATACTTCTTAGCCTCAAATTGAAAGATAAAAAATTCATGTTAAGCCATTCATTTGCTCAATTGGCACAGCACTAACAGTGTGCAAATGCAGTGGCTGCTAAGCAAGGCTGCTGAGCATTCTGGATAGTCCTGCCCAAGTGCTTCCAGCCTGGATGTCAACCAGAGGCTCTGTGACCCCAGATGTGTAACTGGACTTTGGAACTGGAGTCTTCTTAGAAAAGGATTTACCCTCAAAAGCAGCTTGCAATGAACTTAGTATTCCCTAACAAAAATCAGTACTTTAAGGGGCCGGGCGGTGGTGGCGCACGCCTTTAATCCCAGCACTTCGGAGGCAGAGCCAGGCAGATCTCTGTGAGTTCAAGGCCAGCCTGGGCTACCAAGTGAGTTCCAGGAAGAGCGCAAAGCTACACAGAGAAACCCTGTCTCGGAAAACCAAAAAAAAAAAAAAAAAAAAAAAAAAAAAAAAAAAAATCAGTACTTTAATCCTTAGCCACTCTTCTTATAGGAAGCAATATGGTATACTGGCTAAGGACATCAACTTTGGACACTCATGTCCTGGGTTTGATTCCCAGCTCTGTCATCACAAGCTGTGTAATCATGAGAAGATTAACTTTCACTGCTTGGTTTATCAGTCTGCAAAATGAGGACAGAATCATTTCTCCCTGTAGTGGTTTGAAAGAAAATGTTCCCCATAGGCTCACAGTGAGTGGCATTCCTAGGGGATGTGGCCTTGTTGGAGTAGGTGTGGCTTTATTGGAGGAAGTTTGTCACTAGTGTAAGTAAATTTGTTGCAACTCTGTGGGTTTGGTCCCAGGTTTTGGCACCAAAATGTGAGTTCTGCAACTGTGGGAAAGGTATCCTGACTACTTGGTGTCAGGCAACACCTTGAGCTGCTTAGAACAGCTCTGACAACTGGAACTGCAAAGAGACACTTCAGCCCTGGAGGGCTAGGTATCCCAGATACCTCAAGCTGCTCAGGAAAGCTCTGCCCTGGAGGTGTCCCAGACACCTGGAGTTGTTTAGCACAGTTCTGATGGCTGGAGTTGAAAAAAGGCAGTTCAATCCTGGAGGGTGAGGTATCCTGGACACCTTGAGCTACTCAGGACAGCTCTGACAGCTGGAGCGGCAAAGAGACAGCTCAGCCCTGGAAGGGAAGTTTTTCTGACTGCTCTGGAGGGTCAGACCTGGAACTGCTTCAGTAGGGAAGGGTATCCTGACAGTTAAGGAGAGTCAGGCTATACCTAGTGTGGTGGGGAATGGTCTCCCCACAGGATATACCAATCCTGCTTCTCTCCTGAAGAGCTGATACAGCTGAGATTTGCTCAGCCCCCACTTAAGGGGGCTTCCTAGCAGAGCTCTGCTTCTCTGGCCTAAGAAATTGCAAAAATGTAGTAATTTCCTTTGGCTCTGGAGAAAAGTGTTACTTTTTCAGCTCTTTCAGCTTTCCCTTGCTTTGTCCATTGAGAGATTTCTCAGCAAGGATCTTCTGTTCAGCTCCTCCTTGCTCTCGCCACTGAGGGATGTCTTTCTTAGCCAGGATCTTCTCTACACCAGTGAATGAAAATCTTCATACCCCAAATTTTTTTGAGAAAGATTTATTTGGGAATGAAGAGTCTAGGAGAGTAGTTGCCTTTACCAGGGTGGAGAGAACAGCTTACAACTGACCACCCAGGGTGGTTTATATAGGATGCCTTAGGGGCAAAGTCAACCAGTGATTGGTTAGTTTTTTTTCTTCCCAGGGATTGGCCAGTTTTATGGGCTAGGGACAGAGATGGCTCTGATTTCAGAGCCAAACTGTATTTCTTTTACTGGCCTTTCTTGGCTTTTTGACACTGCCTTTAAGGCTAGGGCACATTTCTTTCACTGACGCTGATTCTAGGGACCAAGAGTGTTATTTTGGCACTGGTTTCAGAGTCAGGGCATGTTTCCTTGGTTCTGGGTTTGGGAATAAACTGTTCATTTCTCTGGCTCAGGTTCCAAACCTAGGCTGTGTTTCTTTCCCTAGTCCTGGGCTCCAGAGCCAGGGTGCTACCTTCCTGCTCTGTAATTGGTTGGTTTTACAAGTCAATTGGCCAGGGCAAAGATGGCTCTGATTTGAGCCAAACTGTGTTTCTTTCATTGACCTTATCTGAGCCATCTTTCCCTAGTTCTGGGCTCCAGGGTCAGGGTGGGTTTCTTTAGCCAGTCCCTTTTCCCTACAATTGGATGTGGGCTTTGAGGTCTCAGATGCTCAAGATAAGCCAGTGGCTCACAGTTTCTCTTCCAGGTATTAGATGATCCACATGTGGAACTCTCAGCTCCTTCTCCAGCATCATGACTGCCTGCATGCTGCCATGCTTCCTGCCATAATCAACTAAGCCTCTGAACTGTAAGCCAGCCCCAATTAAATGTCTTCCTTTATAAGAGTCGTTGTAGTCATGGTGTCTCTTCACAACAACAGAAACCCTAAGACACTACCTATATTGGGTTGCACAGTATACCTTCTTGCCAATCCAAAGCCCTTCCTGGGACCTAAGAATGCAGCCCTACCTGGAAACAGTTATTATAAACCCAACTAGCTAAAATGAGGTCACACTTAGATACTACTTGTTAAAATTCTCACCTGAGTCAGCAATTCCTGAAATCAAAGTATATGCTCAGGTCTCAGTTCTTCCTAGAAACTTCGCCATTCTTATTAGCCAGTTATGTAAGAATGTGAGGCCTCGTTCTGATCAATCAGAATTGGGCACAGGACCCTGTGACTAAGGGATGAAAACCCAGCAGACTTCCTGCTAATGGGCTTATTTCTAAGGGTTTCATATTCTTCTGCAAAAGTAAAACTTTTGATTTGCCAAAATACTTTAAATCATGCAATCACTTTCTTGGGAACTCATACTCATTTCTAACAATAAGTATATTCCTTTTGTCATAAGTTTCAGCATACTAACAGCTACAACTTGTGGGACCCCTCCTATGTAGACATGGCAGATCTTGCCCTGTGTGTGGCTGGCTGTGGAGGCCCCCAGTGAGTCCTTCACTGTCTTGAAAGAATGAGTCTTCCATGTTTCAAATCTGAGCCTCCCTATCTACTGGCTGCTAGAGTACTTGTTCTCAGCATGAATTTTGATGTTCCCTGGAGTTACATCAATGCTTTGAGGCCTCTGTGAAGTAATGGTCCTGTCTGATTTACACATCTGTGAGAAGCCAGGCTGTTTTCATGAGTTTCTTCATATGCTTCAACAAAACAACATGCCACAGCAAATTCAACAGAGTAAGTAGATTATTTGAACCCAGCCATCTTCTATGGAGACAGAAATTAAAGAACTCCCAAAATAAAAATGGGGGCCATTCTTCTCATTTTCTTTGGGAAAACAGGGAGGGGTTTGGGCATAAAATAGTGTATAACAGTGCAATTATTTTATTAATGATAAAAAAATTAATTTTTCCTCATATAACATATAACACACAAAACCTCTTTGAGGTCCCAATAATCTTGAAATTTGTAAAGTGGCCCTGAAACCAAAAGTGAGAAATGTTGGAATACTGACTTTAGGGTTAGAGGTTTTATTTTCAGTTTTTCAGACAACTGGATTCCCCTTACTATATGGTGTTTACACAAAACGGACAGTGCCAGCCTTCTGTGGAGTCATATTTGACAGAGGAAGTCCAGAAAACAAGAAGACTTGCTCTGTACAGAACAAATATTTACTTTGAGAAATTTACTTTGAGAGTTGTAGCTGGAAAATTTCCTGTGTCCTGTCTGGCCCTGAGGTCCTGCAGTCACTTATAAAATAATCTCTCAGAGGCTTATATTAATTATCAACTCTATGGCCTACAGTAGGTTTCTTGCTAGCTAGCTCTTTCACCTTAAATTAACCCATTTCTGTTAATCTGTGTATCGCCACATCTTCTGTGGCTTTACCTGCGTCCCATTGCTTGTTGCTCCTTGGAGAGCAGTTCAGCATGTCCCCTTCCTCTCCTTTCTCCTCTTATCTCTCTTGGATGTTCTCACATGGCTCCATTCTGCCCTGCCATAGGCCAATGCAGCTTTATTTATTAGCCAATGGGAGTAACACATATTCACAGCATACAGAAAGGCATCCCACAGCAGAGAGACTCTGACCTGTTTTCTCCTTTTTTTTTTTTTTTTTTTTTTTGTTATTTTAGGAAGCCATCCAAGATAGTTTTAACTTTCTGTGTAATTCTAGAATTCAGGCCAAACTCTCCAGGAGAACAGGCCAAGTTTGGAGCATGGCAGGAGTTCTTTCAAGCTTCAGACCTCAAATGAGAACCCAGAAAAGCCAGGCATACCACCCAAAGCTGGCAGTCCTCAGCAAGAATGCAGATTTTGTATCCAACAAGGGACTCCTCTGTGATCCCTGCTAAAGGTCGCAGTTTCTAACCTCTAATGTAGACAATGGCAACATGCCTAGTGAAGTTTCAGAGAGGAGTTTGAAAGTTCCTCACAGACTCTGTCAGGGATATTCCTATGACATTGTGAATAAGACTCTGCAGCTTCTGGTCAGTGACAGCTGAAGAATCAGCTGTAATTGATGAGCAACCAGCATCACTGAGGAGAAATCTTGTAGGAAGTGTTTCCTTAAGGTCAGCACACAGACACTGTGGGCCAGAGGAGCCCAAGACCGAATGTATTCCAGGCTGGCTTCAAGCTGGTGGTCTGCAGACAAGCCCTACTCATCAGCTTTCATCTGTTGTGAAATATTAGTTAAGGATGTGTTATGTTCATATATATATATATATATATATATATATATATATATATATATATTTGTTTAATGATGCAAAGATGTGTTGCATTCTTTTATGTTGCATTTGTTTAACTCTGTGAAGCTGTGCTACTTTGCCTGCCTAAAACACGTGATTGGTCTAATAAAGAGCTGAATGGCCAACAGCTTGGCAGGAGAGAGAAGAGGTGGGGCTGGCGGCAGGGGGAGTAAATGGGTGAAGAAAGGAGGAGTGAGAAAAGAAAAAGGAGGAGGAGAGAAGGATGTCAAAAGAAAGATATCTAGAGACAGAGGAAGGTAAAACCCTAAAGGCAAAAGGTTGATGGGGTAATTTGAGTTAAGAAAAGTAGGCTAGAAATAAGCCAAGCTAAGGCCAGACATTTATAAGTAATAATAAGTCTCTGTGTATTTATTTGATAGGTGGGTGGCAGCCCCCCCAAAGAGTAAAGAGAAAAAAACTCGACAACAACATTCCTCTATGGTCTCTGCAGTTCTGGCCTCATGTTTCCACTCTGGCATCCCTGGAGAAGGGAACTAGGAGATGAAACAAACACTTTCCTTTCCGAGTTACTCTTGGTCATGGTGCTTATCATAGCAGCAAAACTAAACCAGGACACTGGGGAGGCCCAAGGCTGAAAAGACAGACTTAGCAAGGAAAGAACCACTTCCGGGACCCATAACTTCCTGAGAGGTCACTTTGTGAACTCCTCTCATGGGACCTGAAGATCAATTCAACCTCTCTGGCTCCCACAGTGGTTGATGATGTAACCACAGCAACCACTTACTAAGCAAGCCCTGTAAGAAGGTGTATACTGAAGGCATTGTTCCTGCAGTACTGCAGAATCAGTCTGCCAGACTGGGAGGAACTGTTGCTAGACTATCCAAATAATGACAACTGCCCACTAACACCAGTCCCTTTCAGAATCCCGGAGTGGTGTATTCAGTGTTGTAGTGTCAACTCAAGGGAAACAACCATGACCTGGAAGAATACATTTCAATGGTAACAAATTAAAACAAGATTTAACCAACTGTGTTCTAAGACATGGAGTGCAGCTCCGGGCTAGAGGCTGACACTCAGTTTCAGTCACACCTGTGTCACGACTCAGTGTCTAGTCGGAATCTGGAAGGACCTTTCTGCTGGGGTGCTCAGTGGACAGTATTAAGAGGAAAGTTCTGAGACAGTCGTGGGAGTGGAGTAGAGTCAGGGCAGAGCCTGCTGAGCAAGGGTCTAAGGTCTTCATCTGTTGCCACCCACGTGCAGGAAGGGACATCTGGAGGCAACACTGCACAGGGGACACTAAGAGCCACCCCAGCGGCCACCTCACAGTGCTGCAGCAGCCTTTTCTTATGACTTCCTCTGTGTGGATGTCTGGCTAGAGAGGGAGTCCCGTGCTCCCAGCCCTCAGGAGTGGCCAGTGGCCGGCTCATTGGAGGTTAAGAATTTAGCTTTCCTCCTTAGGAGATACACCTCCACATCTAAGGCTTCTAGACCCCAGACTTGCATCTTCAGCTCCAATACCCTAGAATTCTTTACTTCTTGTTTTCCCGAGAATCCACCATTCTCTCAACAGAGTGAAAGGAGCCAAGGATGCACCCATGATTCTGATGGGACATGGTGTTCTGAACCACAGAGGCGGTTGATGTAAATCTACCTTTCTCAACTGAATAGATAGCATGTGTTAGGTCTCACTCAGCACCGGTGGCTCCTGCCAGCACTTCTCACCCCTCTCCCTCCCCTAAGCCTCTTCCTCCCAGGGGCTTCTGCTTCTCTTTCCCCCCCAACTCCCCCCACCCCTACCCCTGCCTGATCCCTCTCTGGCTCTCCCTCCCCCATCTCCTCTCCTGGTCAGGTTTTGTCCCTTGGCCATGTTCAGCTGGACTCTTACCTCTGCCTGCTTTCTCCCTTACATCTACAATAAAATGTTCTCTATAGTTTGAGAGTGGTCATGGCCTCCCCCTCGTATTTTACTTTTACTGTATAGGTGAGAGCCGTTTACACCTGCGGTTTTTGCTAGGATCCTGCCCTCACTCTTCCAGGTTCTGGCATCTTACATCATCAGGGGGCTCAGGCAACTGTGTACTCGCTGCATGATCACACAATCCCCACCTTAAAAATCCGGACAAGGACCCCCACACTCTCTTGCTCTGCTCTGTCTGTTCTGCTCCCTCCCGCCATCTTCCTTTCTCTCCAGGCCTGGTCTCTTTCTAACTCTGGTAGCCATGGCCTGTGACTTTTCTGCCGACCAACCAGTGCTGTTTTACCCATCAGTTTTCTTTCTTAAAACCCATAACCTCAGGCTGGAGAGATGGCTCAGAGGTTAAGAGCACTGACTGCTCTTCCAGAGGTCCCGAGTTCAATTCCCAGCAACCACATGGTGGCTCACAACCATCTGTAATGAGATCTGGCGCCCTCTTCTGACCTGCTAACACTGTGAGTTACTAAGGACTATCAAATCTGTTCATCCAGAAACATTACACATTAAAGAGCAGATGCTGTTAATCCCACCAGTCGAGACTAAAACCACTACCACAATTTAAAGTCAAATTTGAAGCAAGCTTTAATTAAATACTAGCCAGGTGGATGGGCTCTGGCCACTCAGTGTCTGATTTTCCATGGCCCCAAACCAAGTTTTGCAGGGGCTCAAGAAGGCCAAACCCACAGCTCACATTTCCCAGTAAGTCCAATCAAGGGCACACCCTGACAGATGTCCTGCCTGTGAACCTCCCACCCACCCGTGACCAAGCACATCCAGTGCAGATGGGTCAAACAGACTTATTTAGGGGAGTGCAGACATGTGGTTTGTTATCTCCCATAAATAATAACCTACAGCATTTCAGTCCTTGGCAAGGGGCTTACTGACTGGAGCTGGTTTTGTTTCATGGATCTCTTAGGCATAGTCATTAAAACTTAAAATGTAACATTGACTCTCACAATGTGGACTTCACATCTCCCATGATCTCTCTCTCTCTCTCTCTCTCTCTCTCTCTCTCTCTCTCTCTCTCTCTCTCTTCTGCTCTAGGGTGCTATATGACATTTAGAGATCACATCTTCCATTTCCACTGGCCCACAACAGATTCCAAGGTGTTCTTTATTTTTCTTTAGAGTCTTGAAAACTATTGGCTAGGTATTCTGTAACATACCCAATTCAGGTTTTCCTGCACAGCCAACCTCCACCTCCACGTCAGGATAAACTGAGGTTATGTTTTTATTTTTTAAGATTTATTTATTTATTTATTTATTTATTTATTTATTTATTTATTATGTATACAGTATATATATATATATATATATATATATATATATATATGCACATGTATATATATGTGCACATGTGTGCTTGCAGAAACGGGCATTGGATCCCCTTGGAGATATGGTGGTGAGCCCCATGGAACTGGGGTCCTCTGCAAGAACAGTATGCTCTCATAACTGGTGAGCTCCAGCCCCATCAAAAAGTCTTTTACTGTTCTAATTAGACCCAAGAACAAAGGCAAAAGGCAGCTGGCTAGCAGCTTTAGCATTCTTTTAACTGACATCAAGGTTGCTTTCTGTTTGAAGGGCATTCAGTCATTCTCTTTCTTTGACCTGAAGCACAACTAAGGAAAAAAGGAGAAGAAAAAGAGGGGAAGGCAGGGAGGAAATGGGGGAGGGGAGACAGGAAATGAGAAGAAGGAAGGAGAGGGAATAGAGAAGAAAGCGGGGTGTGGGGGAGGGAGATGTTGTTCCCAAGAGAATTACGTCAGTTGGCTATAGTTGGTTGTCAAGGTAACATGAGACCCAGGTTTTTTGCCAGTGACCCTTGCAGTCTTCAAATCTTGTGAGTCTGACCTTAGAGCTCATGTCTCTGCTCAGCCCTCCATCATTCTGATCTCAACCTGTTAACAGCTATGAGTGGGCTTCCCTCACCCTGAGTCCCAACACTGAGCCCCTCTCCAGCACCCACCAGGCTCTCAAGGTTGAACAGCACCATCTGCACACAGCCTTTGCTTTTCCCACTCACAGAACCTGCCCCCCACAATACTACTTCACGATAACAACTTGTACTTCTATGAAGCTCACCCCAATTTCCAGGAAGAGACCCCCGATCTTCCTTAGCACTTATTGTCTTGATATTCACCTTATCGCCTTCCTTTTCTTCACATTTCTACATAGCAGAAGCTCACGTTCAGAAAGGCATTAGAAAGATGGCATTGATTTGGCATACCCCAGTTCAGCCCAGTTCAGCAAACACAGTTAACCACTAAGCTATGCAGGTTAGGCTTGTTCTGTCTCTAGATGGCCTGAGTTTATGTTTTCCTTAGTTGAAGTAGTAACACTGAGCACTTTTAAGTCATGACACTTTCTGCATGGCAGGCAAAACACTGAACTTTGCATACGTTATTTAAATTTCACACAATTCTATAGTATAGATCCCCTCATTCCCATTCAGAACATGGAATGACTAAAAACAAAAAAGATTGTGGTACTTAGCTAAAGCTGCTGAGACTTGAGTTTGGTTATTGTGCGTATGAGCCACTGCTGAAAACTGAGAGGTTCTCAGCACACTTAGGCCACTGCGACTCCTGCCTGACTCCTTCCTGGATAAAATGCTAATTTCCTTGTGTATATTAGTGTGGGGGGGGATTGGCAGATTGCACTTTGTAGATGATAGACCTTCGTTCCATATAGTGTGAATGACTGTGGATGATGCCCTTTTGCTGGGATTATTTTAAGACAAAGCCAATTTTCCTTCTACTGGGAAGGAGTTGACATAACCTTCCTAAAAAGCAATTTGGTGACTAACAAGACAGCTTTTAAAAGTGCCCAGTCTTTGATTCAGCATTTCCATTCTCAGAGTTTGCCTTGAGAGAGAAAAACTGTTAAGGCAGTGTGCAAAAACTTAGCCCCAATATTTGGATATTATCAGTCTTTCTAATGAGAAGAACTTGAAAACATCCAAATATACAACAAGAGCTATTTATCCAATCCATGCCAAGGAACACTGGGAGTCACTGAATGCTAGACAATAATTCTCTCTGGAATACAGAGAGGACGTGTTATATCAATTACTAAAATGACTTGCAATAATGTAATATGCAATAAATAACACACAATTCTATAGTATAGATCCTCTCATTCCCATTCAGAACATGGAACGACTAAAAACAAAAAAGATTGTGGTACTTAGCTAAAGCTGCTGAGACTTGAGTTTGGTTATTGTGCTTATGAGCCACTGGCATTTCATATGTTTGACATGTATATATTATACGGTAGGTCCCACACCAGACACCTGGAAAAATCAGCAGCTCAGTAATTAATAACAAGTTAAAAGTACCTGGAAGGAAATACAGCAACATGGTAAGTGATAGCATGCCTCAGTTATAAAAACAGGACTCTGACGAACTTACAGCTGGCCTTGTTCAGTCCTTATCATCAGCCCAGAAAGGAATGTCTGCTGGGACAGCCTGTCTCTCTAGATGGTCTGCCTCATCTTGAACAAACGACTTCAGGAAGGAGGTGCAGCAACCCCCACATATCCCCTTACAGCTACAACTTCATCATATCCAGCCCCTCATCCCACCCTTACAAAGGGTCCCAGTCAGCTTTTTCCCCTTGCAGACCCCTCCATTTCCCAAGGGAGAAAGGCTTCTCCTCACTGTGCATGCTAATGGACACAAGTCTCAACTGTTTATGGTAAAATTCTGCTCTCTGTCTGCCCTCTGTCTCTTTCCACAGAAATCTAATGGGATTCGTGAGTTTTCAAGGATGCAGTAATTACTTATGATGCTGGCCATTTATTTCTTTTTTAAAGTGAACTTGTTTTACTTACATTAAAAGAGAAAAAGGCAGTTACCAAAATTATGACAAAGTATGTCTATCAGATCCTTTTGATAGTCCTGAAAGTTTAGCCACGTGACAGCTGTCACTCAGCCTGACATTTTTTGGAACTGAGGCTCCCAAACATATAGGTTCTAGGGTCCTTTCTTCCACAGGTAGAGTCTTGGCAAAGCCTAGGGCTCCTTGTTCTATGATACACACACACACACACACACACACACACACACACACACACACACACACCACAAATTGGAAGTAGAAATAGGGAAATAGGGAGTCAGGAGGACCCACACAGCTGGCATTAAGTTTCCTTCCCAGGTCCCTCTTTCAAAGTTTTCTCCCCTTTAAGCCTGCCTGCTTACATTTCCAAATGATTTGATTAGCAGAATCCCTGAATGGGAAGAGTTACTCAGCTCCTAACAGATGTGTAATGTTATTCCCTCCATCATGAGCCCCCCAGAGACCACCAGGAGTCCAAGTTCATATGCAAAATCAAAGAGCCTTTATTACAAGCTCAAGCTTGGGCTTCCCGTCTATTCTGACACAGCGGTTAGATCAGGGAGAGCACTGAGCTCAGTTATGGCAGTTTTTAAGGAGTAAAGAATGGGGTGTAGGGGAATTCCGGATTCAGATGGGGGTTGAACTCCTGATTGGGCAGGGGTGAGGTAACAGAAGTCTTGTCAGAAATTGCTACTGATATTGCAAGGAAATTGGCAACCTATGTATAAGTGATGTAAGGTATCCTTTATGTCTTGGAGCATCTAGTACTTGTTTGTCTCAGTTCTGATTGGTTCCCTCGCAGGGTACAGTTTGTGGCTTTTCCTCGTTATTGTAATGGTGAGGCCTAGTCCCAGTATTGTTAGTCTGCAGCCTGTCATGGCTGCACTAATGTTAAGTTAGGCCTCTTCAGTAACAGATATAAAAGATGAAATGTTTCTTTAAAGCATATCGGCTCTCATGACTTCAGCATGGTTGTTTTTGTTTTCTGAGCTATGAGCAGGGGCATTTGATTCTGTAGCAGGAAGTTTTACTTTAGGAAATAAAGCCATGTGGTCTTGATGCATCACTGATGCAATTTACATTAGTTATCCATTGGTATTTTCAACTCAGCATCCAGAGTGAGCCTTTCTTCTTTTCCTCCTTGTTATCTTCTTGTCAGTCGACCATTTCCTCGGGACACAGAAGCAAGACCTGAGCAGAGATTCTGTGCAACCGACTGACCAAGGGATTTCTTCCAGAAGAAAGCTGTGGGGCAGGAGCAGAAGAAGAGTCAGGTAAGAGTAACATGCTGTCTCAAAATCAGGTTCAAGCTGCCTCTTTGCCTCTACCCAGTCCCCAGGAAGCTCTGGCATAGACAAGCACAGAGCACCCTCCCGGGAGACGAGAGAACTGAGCTGATGTAGCCCACCACAGCCAGTCATTTGCTGTGCAGCTCCACATGGGTGGCATAGCCTTACAGGTCATTTTAAGTGGGCTATCACTCAGAGGCCGTTCCTCTAAGAAGGACAATGCTGTAAGTCATGTGCTTGCAGCCTGAGAGATGCTTTCTGGGGCAGCCTTGGAGTCCCGGTGGTGCACCTACAGTGCCCTCATTTGTCTGTCTGTGTTCAGGAGTATTTTCAATGTAGTCAGAATCATCTGTCACATAGGGGACCCAAGGAACACATTTGTGGGGAGATAGGACAGAAACTCTGTGACAGCATCCCAGTAAGCCTGTAACCAAGCTCTATTTTAATCTCCTGTGTCTTCACTGTCTGCTGAAAACATTTGTATTTTTTTTCCTTTTTGCTTGTGTTTTGATTTGTTTCTTGAGATAATAATGGATGTATGACCTGAGCTGGCCACAAACTTGCCATCCTCCTGCTTCCGTTTCCAAAGTGCTGGGGTTACAGGTGTGCAACAACACACCAACCTGCCAAGTCACATGATGCCCTTCCCCGAACATGCTCTGTCAGCAGGGGTGCCCTGTGCAGTGGTGGCCACTGCATACCCCTTTCCTTCACCGGTTTCCATCCCCTGAGTGGCAGAAGCACTTCCTCCTTGAGAGTGACCTTTTGATTCGGGAAAAGCAATCTTCATAACTGTATTTCTGTAGCATATTTCCAGGTCTGTTTTTCTTCACCAAACACACCCACTCTTCAGGTGTGTAAGTCCACACACTCCCACTGTGTGCTCTGGAACAGCGTT
Source organism: Peromyscus leucopus (assembly GCF_004664715.2). Classification (NCBI taxonomy): domain Eukaryota; kingdom Metazoa; phylum Chordata; class Mammalia; order Rodentia; family Cricetidae; genus Peromyscus; species Peromyscus leucopus. Next base: position 92,330,619 of record NC_051070.1, on the reverse strand, counting down.
GACAGAGAGGCAGCACCCTTCACAGACTCCAGCACTCTCCATACGTGGCCAGGAGACAGAACTCATTGACTTGGTGCTCCCTGTCATCCTTAGTGAGTCTGGGCCAGGCTGTGACTCCTTTGCACTGCTACTTTGACAAGCCTCCCAAAGCTTTATTAATATAGAATTTTTGCTTGCCAACTCAGCTGAAACGACACCCCCAAATTCCCTTATGTGGTTCTAGTTTGACTACAGAGAAAGTTGTTTGAGATATAAAAATATGCACACAGCAGTTTTGTGAAGCCTGAGGTGACTGGGTCAGGTGCTGGGCCATGTGCCTTGTCAGTGATCCAAGGACAGACTCACCCGGCTGAGTGAGAAGAGCAGACGATTTGCTCTTTCAGCTCCTACCTGGCCATTTCCTTCATCTTCTCCCAGTCCTGGACCAAGATGCTTTTGGCTGCGGAGGGTGGTATATCCACACCATGGGCAGAGAACCTTCAGCACTGAGATAGTAGAAATTGAGAAACAGACATGGATTCCAGCTCGTCTTTGAAGATTTCTATTTTCCCTTGGCCTCTGATGCAACATTTTGACTTCCCTTTTCAACTGCCATTCCTGCAGACATAAAGGCACAGGCTTGTGTGGACCGCTTTGTAAGTTTCTAAAACTGTCAGACTTCCTCCCTTAGAATTCGAGGGCTCCTTTTTACAAACTGATCTCTCACTGCCATAAATAATCAAATTTGTCAAGCTTGCCTGTTTCTCAGCACAAGGTCATGTTTATCAGAACAGTTCCTTACAGCCCCTGGAAATTCGCTTCCTTCCAGGCAACCCCATCACCAGGTACTGAAAGCCACGTGGGTGGAGCCCAGGTTGAAGCTGAGATCCTTTGCTGCCTGCGTTGTTTCAGCTTTAACTCACAATATGTGAGGCAGATGCGAAATTTCCAACATTGTATTTGAGATACAACTCAAAGTGCTGCAATGGACCTGAGGTGACACAGCTGAGTGACACAGAGGGACCCACATGTGGCTCTCTTGGAATCTCCGAAGCTGCTGTGCCACAGCCAGCTAAGGCAGCACCAAAGGAGACCAGTGAAGGGCCACCAGGGGCTGGCGGCCACAGAGAGCGCCTTCAGCTCCTTCCTGTTCCATCTGCCTTCCTCCCCATCCATAACAGCTCATGTCAAGACAGCGAATCTCCCAGGTTGTCTTACAGGCAGGAAGCTGAGGCTGTGCAACACATCTTCACCAAGAACAGCTAACTGGAGTTCCTTTTGACCATCCCTGGCTCCACTCAGCCTCCAAGCGTTTTCTGAGTCCTCATCCACTCTTTGTAAGTAGCTTCTCTTCTCCTTAACCTGACCTTCTGGGCATCATACAGTTTCAACATAGAATGTGCACCATATCAAGCCTCCTTATTGTCAAGGTCATGTTTTGTGAGCTGCGGTCAATACAATGAGGAACCTCACTGTGTGGTGGTCTTGGAAGCCTGTGTTTGTGTCCCTGCAGCCCTGCCCCTGGGTCCAGCGTGCCCCCCCCCCCGCAGAGCCTGCTGCTGCTGCTGCTGCCGCCGCCGCCGCCGCCGCCGCTGCCGCCGCCATTCTAGCTTTAGTCCCTTTGACTCCCCACCCCTTACCAGTCCATTTCTTCCTGGTGTGGCGGCCAGCTGTGCTCTAACATTTCAGCAAATTAAAAAGTAATCCTTCAATAACGGATTAGTTATGGAGTCAGATCACTCTGAAGAAGCACTTCAGTTTTCCATCTCTGGAACCATGAAATTCCATGTTTCCATGCAGCCCATCATTTAGGGTTCATAAGAACATCAGGTCTTGGCTGACACAGATTGACATTAACACAGAAAACAAGTAGATGGGTGAAACCAGAGTTTCTACCATCAGGAAAGAAAGCAGCTGACAATGGACAGTCATCCGGTCAGCAATGTGTGACAGAACATTCAACAACATTAGTCATCAGAGAAACGCGAAGCAGAACCTCCCTGAGCTGGCCCCTCTCCCCAGTCAGAATGCGTGTCAGCAAGTGAGCAAAGGACAGCACACGCTGGTGAGGACACGGAGAAAGGAACCCTCACATGCTGGTGAGAGAACATGGAGAAAGGAACCCTCACATGCTGGTGAGGACACGGAGAAAGGAACCCTCACATGCTGGTGAGAGAACATGGAGAAAGGAACCCTCACATGCTGGTGAGAACACGGAGAAAGGAACCCTCACATGCTGGTGAGAGAACACGGAGAAAGGAACCCTCACACGCTGGTGAGGACACGGAGAAAGGAACCCTCACACACTGGTGAGGACACGGAGAAAGGAACCCTCACACACTGGTGAGGACACGGAGAAAGGAACCCTCACACGCTGCTGGCAGAACAGTTGACAGGTCCAGCCACTGTGAAAATCAGCATGCAGGCTCCCCTACAAAACTAAAATTAGAAGTGACATAGGACTCAGATATACCAAGGGGAATCCCAATCCACACACCCCCGAGACACTGTGTGTCAGTGTTTATAGCTGCACTGATCTCACAGCCTCAGTGGGGAACCAGTTGGCTGTCCATCGATAGATTATTTAATTTAAAATGCAGTGCATTGCGTAATGGAAATTTTGTTCATCGACAGAGAATAAAAGCATGTGACTTGCAGGAAAGTGGATAGAACTGGACATCATAATGCCAAGAAAAATAAGACTAAGAAAAAAATATGATTCTCTCATATGTGGAATTTAGATTTTAAATAATGACAATAAAATGTAGACTATTTAGGAAAAATAGAACCACCAGTGGGAGGGATCAAGAAAGCAAGACATGGCAGTGAGGGGTGAATGTGATCAGAGTAGATTATATAAATGTATAAAATATTATAATGAAACAATGTTTTATACAACCAATGAATGATAATAAAAAGCTTTTACTCAACAGAAAGAAGCCAGTGACTGGTGAAGTGGTGGTGCACACCTTTAATCCCAGCACTTGGGAGGCAGAGACAGTGGATCTCGGTGAGTTCCAGACCAGCAGGGTCTACAAAGTGAGTTCCAGGTCAGCCAGGGCTACACAGAGAAACTCTGTCTCAAAAACCAAACCAAAACAGGGAGAGGGGGCGAGAAGGAGGAGGAGGAGGAGGAGGGAAGGGAGGGAGGGAGAGAGGGAGGGAGGGAGGGAGGGAGGGAGGGAGGGAGGGAGGAAGGAAGGAAGGAAGGAAGGAAGGAAGGAAGGAAGGAAGGAAGGAAGGAAGGAAGGAAGGAAGAAAACCAGTGACCAACAGGTTGCTGACCTCCCAGTCATCAAGTATGTGGTAACAGCAAGCTAATATAACTGACTTCCAGGCTTCTTCAATATTTTTGTAACTCAAAGCTTCACACTCTTCCTGCAGACAAAGTTTCATCCAGTTTCCCAAAGCCAACAAATGATGGTGGGATTTCCCATGGTTCTGTTGAGTCCCATCTTAGGCAAAAGTGAAATTTTCCCCACTAGTCCCATTCCATTCATGATTTTTAGACCCCATTCCAGAAGGCTTATACTCAGCCAACATGAATAAACCTCACATTCATTGGTGCTGTGTTGGTAGGCGTGTCCTCTAAAACTGCCCTAAGAACGTGGGAAAGAGATCTAAGCCACATGAGGGGCTTAGGATGGCAGCCATGCACTCTTCTACAGGCGGTGACCTGAGCTGGGCTCAGCCTGTTTCACCTTCTTTCTCCTGGAACTAGGAGCTAATTCAAATGTGCTCCTGCAAACACCTTCCTGAGGAGCCAAGACAGCCAATTATAAGACAGCAGAAGTCTTCTCACAGTCAACCACGGCCAAAATGCAGCTTCTCAGTGAGATGGGTAGCTGAGAGAAAATGCTCAAGTTTTGATATGGGATAGATAGAGCCTTGGGAAGACCCAGAGACTCTGGTTGTTGGAACAATGAAGAACCTTGTATTAGCCTCCACTGGCAGCAACCTGCAACACCACAGAAGGGTAGCAAAAAAGGAAATTGAGCCACAGAGGACAACTGGCACAGAACAAATGTCAGCCAGAAGGACAATGGACTTTGCTGATCTGGGATCTCCCAGCATGCTGGCACTGGAGAAGAACTTCCCATGTCTCCATATAAATGTTGCTGTTGGCCCAGAAGCCACCTTGGGAAGGTCACAGCCAAGCCCGCTGTTTTGGAAAACATGCATCCCTCTCTACCCCTGTCTTCTGGGACTCACAACGAGCATTTTTCCACAGTCCCAGCCAGCATCTACCCTGTGACTCAGGTGACACTGAACGATGCTCATCTGGGCAGTGGAACTAGGACTGTGACCTGGAGCAGAGTAGACCTCACTCTCCTTCTGGAGCAGTGGCTCCAACCACCCAATAACAGGGTCTCAAGGCTAAGCCCATTAGTGGGTCTGCCTACAGGGACTAGGTCTCAGAAAAGTAGTCTTGGACATTGAAAATCATGGGTCCTACCATAACCCTCTTCACAGTCCAGATTGCTGCCCTGACATCTTCTATGTAAGATTCATGGGGTAAAGCTGGGCAGTGGTGGCACACATCTTTAATCCCAGTACTCAGGAGCCAGAGACAGTCAGATTTCTGTGAGTTCAAGGTCAACCTGGTCTACAGATTAAGTTCTAGGACAGCCAGGGCTACACAGAAAAACCCTGTTTCAAAAAAATCAAAACAAAACCAACAAAAAATCCAAACAGAAACAAACAAAACACAAAGATTCATGGAGTGAGGAGAGGATGATCCAGTCCAGAGACAGAGCCCAGTTCAGTGTCCACCAGCTCAGGGGGCCCACGACAAGCTGTTCAAAGTAAATTCCAGCCAAGGAAACTTTGGTCTCATTCTACCTTCTAGGCGAAAACAGGAAAGCAAGGTGATTCCAGTCAGCTGGATCCTGAACCACTCCACTGAACTACTGGTGACCAGTACCATAAAAGGGGACAGGTCTAGCCCCTATTTTTTGCTTTTCAAGGGTTGCAACACAGCCCCAAAAGACAGGGAATGAAGTACAGATTGTCAGGGAAGGATATATCCACTCTTGCCCAAACAACCACTCAGGGGAGACAATGTTCTCTTTATTAAAATCTTAAATAACAATAGTAATAATTGCACTTACTAACAGGTTGATTGATTTGGCACACACGACAACAATAACTTAAAATATCCTCAAGCAAAATCATACAATTTATGCACCCAAATAGATGTATAAAGATCAACTAACACATGTAAGAAACGTGAAAACCATGTCCTCCAAGTGTTCGAGTTTTTCTAGTAACTGACTCAAAAGAGATTGAATTGAATGGAAGGCCAGACAAAGAATTCAAAAGACTTGTTTTATAAAACCTCAATGAATTCCAAGAAAATAAAGAAAAATAGCTAAATGAATTAAGGAAGATGATACAAGATATGAAAGACATGTTTACTAAAGAGATGAAGATTTTGAAGTAAGTGAACAGAAACCCTGGAAATACAAAACGAGATGAACAACAGCCTTACCCACAAGCTAGGTGGACAGAACAGCCCCGTTTTGTTTATGTTGCAGTGATAAAGTACCATGACCAAAACACTTTCTGCAGGGAAGGGTTGATTTGCTTTCACATCCTAATTGTAGTCCCATAATTGAGGGCAGCGATGCAGGAGCTCAAGTCAGGAACCAGAGACAGGAACTGAAGGAAAGATCATAGAGAAATTCAGCTTACTGTCTTGCTTGCCATGCTTTTCTTATACAACCCAAGACCAGGGTTGTATACAGTGTGCTACACCCACCCTAAGAACTGGGCCCTCTCACAACAATTATTAATCATGGAAACACTCCACAAATTTGTCTACAGGCCAACCCAATGGAGGCATTGTCTCACTTGAGGTTTACTCTTCCCAGATGACTCTAACTTGAATCAAGTAGAACAAAAAATTAACCAAAACAGACAAAGTTAATGGATTAGGGCATTCAGTGATAAGTGAAAAAAGTAAAAAACTACAAACATCACCTCTTGCCCAGCCCATGGAGTGCCGTTCAGATGAGACATGGTTCTGACAAGGGAGAAGAGAAAAGTCAAGAGGGAGCCCTTTGCATCCACTCTGGACCATCACTTTTGCCTGTGATTCATTTACAGATGCTTTGTCATTCTCAGTTTAAGATCTGAAGACACTGCAGAGAACGAGGTGGGACCAATCCTGTCTTCCCCAACAAGACGACCCCAAGCAGTGACATTCGCAGCCATCCTTCAGAGACAAACACTGGCACAAGGGACTTCTGTCGATGCTCATATCCCCGCTTCATGCTGGGACAGCAGGGCTTTCTCCGGGTCACAGGAAGCCAGCCCTGGCACCACCCAGACAGAAGGCTGGTGACAGATGTCACCTTCCATCATTCATCTAACACAGCTCAGCGACTGCCCTGTCTTCCTCTCGGGTACCAGTGCTCTGGGGCAGTGAGTTCTCAAGACATAGCATCTTGTGCCTCGATGATCACTTCCTCATAAGAACAACAACCACGAAAAAAATTGACCTCATCTTCACATGTAGAACATACCAATGTACCCCCAAAATAATGCCCTTCAACCTACTACTCACTCACTCAGAAATCCTAAGGAAGGGAAACAGCATCAACTGAGTACCGTTGCTTGCCAAGCTCTTTGTATGAGTTGTTAAATGCAATGTACTTTGTGTTTATATTTTCTTCTCACTGGTGAGGAGGAAGAAGGTGCAAAGAGAATCACTTGACTCCCTCTAGGTCCTACAGTGAGCATTGGAATTGCTCATGGAGGAAACGGCACATCTCAACATTTTCAGAGTTACAGTGGGAAGATGTGTGATTTCATGGCATCAGCTGGTACTTAGAAATGCAAGAAATGTGGGTGCCCCTTAAACACCTCTACTCATACACTGAATTCTGTTCATTTACTCACCTATTCATTCATTTACTTATTCATTGGGCAAGTTCAAATGAATACCTTCAGAGACTGGACTGTGTTTCAGACTCTGCCCCAAACAGATAGAGAGATGAAAACTCTTAAGTTACAATGTGCTTCTCTGCCTGTCAGGAAGGCCCCTGAGTACTGGGAATGTCACTGAACAATAACAGCAAAACCGTCCAGACCCATTCCCCACTAGGATTCAGATTACCCCATGTGGGGACAGATTTCTGTCCTTGGGCTTCAGCAAGCTGTGGTTCATATTGGAGATGGGTATGGACTTGGTAGGAGGATGGGCGGAGTCAGCCAAGGGCTCCACAGGTCCAGCTCATTACACTACATGACATGAAAATTATTCAACTTTGACTCACTGGGGTCTGCAGCAGTGATGAGTGTGTGCAATCAAGCCCAACATTCGTTTGAATCAAGGGCTCATTAATGTGCTAATTAGCTGACTGTGCTTGCTGTGCCCATGTGAGGCAATCCCTAATGATGATCACTTGAACTTCATCTTGTCTCTTTGTGTCTTCCACTCTATTGCAAACTTTAGGAAAGACGAGAAAGCAGGACTTAGTTACTAGGGCTCCATTCCTGGGGTCCTGTGCAGGACGCCCACCCACATCCAGATACAGGATTTATCATGTCCCCATGTCTTCCCTGGCTCAAAGCCGCTCTGCTTCTCTCAGGCTTACACTAACTTCCCATCTGTCTGTCAGTTAGCAAGGTTTTATAGGGCATCCAGTTGATAGCAGCTTTGTGCAAAGGGCTTTGAGCACAGGGAAGACTGTGCCTGACCTGAGGAAGGGTGAGCCAGTAGGAGCTTCTTATCTTGTCATGAGAGCTAGGGAAAGTCAAAGTTAAGAGGTCAATGTATTAGTTACATTAATGCTGCTGTGATAAGACACCATAATCAAGGCAACAAAGAAAAGAGAGTTTATTTGGCTCCAGTTCCAGAAGGATAAGAGAATATTCTACTTAAATACAGACAAACCTAATGTTTACAGTACACTATGTTAGGATGGTAGGAAAATCCTGCTGTTCATGTCCATATTGACTAATCTCTTGGTTGTATCAAAGGCCAAATGGTGTGCCTAACCTGAGCACGTGAGAGCACTCTAAGAGGTGCAGTGAGCAATGACGCCACCAAATGACATGTCCCAGTCATTGAGCAGGGCTTGACTCTATATATCTTTTATATATCAAGAAGCTCAGCAGATATTATCCTCATCCTTGGGGACTAGAATGGGTCAAACGCTGCCCTTTATTACTTGGCAACAGAACTGAGAGCACTGTGGCTCCATGAAGATGAGTCTGATTTGTCCTCAAAGTGTCAAAAGGAGCTCTCTCAACTGGGAGCACTGCTGACTGATAGACACCTGACCAAAGTGAGTTCTGTTACACACATGGGAAGCCAGCAGGATAGTCATGATTGCAAAAGCCCAACAAAGTCAGCCTTCAGTTCAGGATAGAAAGTACGGAAATGCCGAGTCTCAGCAGATTAGGGGAAGAGTGGGTCAGAAGCCTTCAAGGTATGCTGTGTCATGCATCACCAGGTAGAGCACATTCTGCAGAATCACAAGGATAGAAACATAACCAAAGGACTAAAAAGGAAGGAGAGATGCAGGATGGGCCAGAGGAAGTAGCAGAAAGGAGAAATCCCCTATGTATCAGGAAGATTGGGAGGGCAGGCCCACACCCACACAACAGACACTTCCTTTCACACATGGCAGAGTTCTTACTCCAGGGTATTTCTCCACCTTATCGCCAATTTCAACTCTTGGGCATCGCCAGACAGATGGTTTTGTTAATACCAAACCAATCCACATCCTTTCCTCTTCCAGCTCAGATGTTGACTGTTGGCAGCAGCATCTGCAGGTGGCCCCAACATGATGGTGACACCATGCCATGATGTCTCCTGCAGCTCTTCTTCTCAGCTCCATTGCAGGCCACGAGGCAGGTACTACTGCCTGGGTTTTACAGACACTGATGTTTAGGCTCAACCAAGTCACATGACCACAAAGCTGGCACATGGAAGAGTCAGGAGCCAAAGCCAGATGCCTCTTCTCTCTCTCTCTCTCTCTCTCTCTCTCTCTCTCTCTCTCTCTCTCTCTCTCTCTCTCTCTCTCTCTCTCCCTCTCTCTCTCCCTTCCTTCCTTCCTTCCTTCCTTCCTTTCTTTCTTTTTAAAGATTTATTTCTTTTTATGTATAAGGTGCTCCATCTGTATGTACACCTACATACCAGAAGAGGGCATCAGATCCCATTATAGATGGCTGTGAACTGAGGACCTCTGAAAGAGCTGCATTTCTCGTAACCACTGAGCCATCTCTCCAGCCCCCATGCCTCTTACTTCAAGCCCACACTCCAGTGTTGTATTTCCAGTGACGTTTTGTTTTCTCTAACTTGACACCAAGACAATCATGAATTTCACATAGCGTCAGCAGTCCCCGCAGGGAGAAGTCACTGATGGCTTTGAAAACACAAATGCGAGAAAAAAGAAAAAGAGGAGATAGAGCCTTAGGCTACCCTGTAAACATACAAGGAACAGAGAGGCATTTAAGGAAACATTGGAGCAAGTTAATACGGTGAGCACCTCAGAACAGCATGGGGTCTGGGTGAGAAACTGGGCACTGAGGCCCAGAGAACTGACTGCCCCTGTGCTTAGTAACTCTCTCCTTGCCCCCTGAGCCTTGTGGTCTCCACAGTGCTGGGCTAGCATCACCTGGGTACTTTATTCACCTGTTTCTAGAGAAAGCATCTGTGCTCAGTGTACCCCAAAGGGCAGCCCTACTCAGCCCTGTTAGCCAGCCTGGCTTCTAAAACCAAGTGCCAGACTTTCATCAATTTTCAGTTCCACATCAGTCCCCGTCTGAGATGAGTGTTCTCCCCCGGTCTGTTTCAGAAGTCTTCCCTTCTACAAATCCAGGCAGCATGACTTCTCACAGAGGGACCAGTGATGGTGGAAAGTCAAAGCTGTGCAGGAATTATTCGTCTCAAACTCTGACCATTATAATAGTTACCGTAACTACAGACAAGGTCGGGAGCTTGAAGGATAACACAGAAAACAAGCCAATCACCCAAAGCCACGACCACAGCAGGGTAGTCCATGTCATTATCGCCCTGTCTGAGTGTCTATTGTTTTTTTTACATACAAAAAAGCAGATCATGATTCAAACAATATGTTCAGTGCAGGTTTAAGGACTGGGCGATACCATGGGCACTTGCTTTTGTAAATAAAGTTTTATTGTGACACAGCCATGCTTGCCGATGGCTACCATCCTGGCTATCTTCACCCAGAAGCAGCAGAGTGGAGCAGTTTCAATAGAGAGCTATTACCCTTAGAACCCAAGTTGAAGCGGGAATTTTGGGAACTGTTTTAGCATTTATTAAATCAAATCCAAGCACAATGATTAGAAGACAGAAGCAGCCATCTGGGTCTTGTCTCCAGCCTCTCTGCCATCCCAACAGGGAGCCAGCTCTCCATGGCTGCACTGTGACCTCTTTTCCAGAAGACCAAAGGGAATTCCAGCCGTAGCTCTGACGGTTCTCTCACTGGCCCCAAGAGAGAGCGAACAACCCTCGTCCTCAGTCCTTATCTGGTCACATACCCAGAGAAGACCACACCCACAGGGCTCAGTCACCCCAATACCATTGGTTTATCGGACCGAATTCCTACAACACAAAGAGCTTCTATCTGGTTCGTGAAAGATGTGTTGACACCTGATATACTCACACTGTTCCACAACCCATGACTCTTCTTCACAGGAAATGAAAAGGCCATTTTAAACTTTCTGGAGCCCCATAAAAGAAACCTTGGGAATGTTTATCTTGTTGTCAGTTTATTGGGATCTGGGATCAATCAAGAGATGTGCTTCTGCACTGATCGGTGAGGGGACTTCCTACAAGGATTAGTAAATAGGAGTGAGAAGCTCCTCCTCACAATGGCAGCACTTTCCAGCAGCAGCCCAGATACAGAGGTTGGGGGAGAAAGTTGCTGCTTTCACTTGCCCAACTTTTCTCCTTGCTGGTGAGTGCATTTACTCTGTGTCTGCTGCAGCTGCCCTCCTCCAATGACCTAGAAATCCAGCTTCTTTAGCCTTCCAGTGTGGACTCTTCCAGTGGCTCTCCAGGAATCCTCCAAGCCTTTGGAACCAGATCAGGACCGCTGTGACATCTAGTCTTGTAAACTGAACAGATACTAGATTCTGAGCCTCTCCAGTGTGCAGATAAGTACTGTAGAACTCTGCAGCCCTGCCATGTAAGCCAATCTAATAAACCCCACTGTAATTTATATTTGTTCTATTGTTTATGTTCCCTGAGAGAATCTAATACAGGAAACAATAAAAAGAGTAAGTGTTAAATAGGCCTTGCACAGAAAATGTCCTTCTCAGGGTTAGTATAGGAGGAGAAGACAGATGATCTTGGGAAAGGTGGAACTCAGTAACATTCAAGCACATCTTTCCTTCTGATACCAAAGCCTAAAATTGAAAATGAAATATTTCTGTGTTCTCTCTGTGTGTTATTATATCTATGTAAGTGTTACTTACCAGATTATAAATGCTTACAGCCTGGCCTGGAAACCAGAAGTCTGGTGGGGAGCCCTGGCTCTTCACCTAGCAATCATGGGAAGCCAGTTGTTCAACTACAAGAACCCATTATATTTAATGGGTGAATCCAATAAAAGATAGTTCTGGGTAGCTAAGCACAGCACAAAACTTGAGGCATTGTTGGAGGTGATTTTGCAGACACTCAAGACAATTTTTAACTACATTGTGTGTGTGTGTGTGTGTGTGTGTGTGTGTGTGTGTGTGTGTGTGCCAAAACTTCACTCGGACCCTCTCTTTTGGAAAATGGATGAAGCTTGTTTCTACCACCCATTTCTGTGTAAGTAGCCAGGTTCCAGGAATGAGGAGATAAATATCTATAAAATTACCCTCCATGCCACCTCATTCATGCAATAGACAGTAGGAATAATGTCTGCCCTTAGAGAGGAAGAGAACAAAGTCAAATGTGTTTCTTTGGGTAAACTAGAGTGACCAGCTCACCCAGTTTGTCTAAGACTTGGCTTAGAACTGAAATCTGTAAGGCATGAAAAACCTGTAAGCCAGAAAGCCACAGACGCTTGTTAATCTGGGGGTGAACACGATTAAACCTCACAGGTAAGAGTCCATTCCTGATGCTGTGTCCAGTCCATCTGTTCACAGACTGGGTTTTCTTCTCTATGTTCATCTGTCATGGTATCTGTATTGAATGATTGTGAACAGGGGCAAAGAGTCTGCTTGTCCGCATAATGGAGTTTGTACCCCAAAAAATAAAAGGCATTTTACTCACAAATACTTAAAACACAGCAAAAGTAAGGCCCAGCCACAGCACCCTTGCACATGAGCCATTTGTTATTATTGGTCAAGATGAAGTCCTTAGTCTTCCTACCACTTGCTGGATCCCCTCAACTGGATGTCTGGGGTGGTGCCAGAAGGTCGCAGGAACAATGTGTGATGCTAAGTGGCAGAGATTGGATCAGGAAGTGAATTCAGTTTTTCTCTGGCCATCGAAGTCCCAGGTCCTCACTTCCCAGCATCTCAAGAGCACCATGCTTTTCACCTTACCCAATAGAAATATGTTCCTAAGGAGAAGATAAACCAGTAGAAAGAGAACTCAAGACACTAGGAGTCCCCTGTGGATGGAACCACAGCTACTGTTAGCCAAAGCTAGCACCTGAAAACTGAGAACACCAGCCAGAGCCAGGGATCCCGCAATGCCACCCCCTCTCTGAGCTCTGCTTATGGCCCACATTTCTGAGCTCCCACAGATCCAGCTGCTCAGCAGACATCTGCATCCAGATGTCCAACAGCTTTCTCAAACTGACAGGTCCAAAGTCAAGTTCTCAGTTTCCCATATACTTGGTGTGTTGGGAATTCATGAGACACCTTCATGAACCCCAAAGCTGTTGTGCTCAGGTGGTGGTATCATAGCAGACTCATACTAGATGGAGTCAGCAAAGGCAAAAGGTGAATGGCGTCCAATCCAGAAACAACTAGGTCCAGGAGCTTGATTCCCCCGGCACTGTCATTGAAGCCCAGGAATGCTGCAGAGCAGGGAAGTTCTCCTGATGTCCACCAAACAAGCCTGCCATGGCCACCCATGTGACAAGCCTGCCAGCCTCAGACTCCAGCCCTCCAGATCAAAGCTGTCACCATAAATGCACTGGAAGCACAGCATGGCTCCAGTCTGTGGCCACACAAGAGCATACTTACTGGCAGACATTTATGACGTGTATTAGTTAATTTTGAGTAGCTGAGACCAAAGCACCGTTTCATGGAGTGCACACTGGTCAACTTTTTATTGCTGTCATATTATGCCTATAGTTTGAATAATTTTATTTTAAAAAAAAAGGTGATTACCTCATGGCTCTAGAGATTCAAGGCTCATATTCTGAGTGCCTTGGGATATATATGGCAAGAAACAAAATATCCCAGAGACTAACTCAAAGAAAGGACAGATATGTCACTGCTCACAGTTTCTGAGGGCTCAGTCCCTCCTCCCAGTCTCTCTATAAGTCACACTCGCTGCCTTACTCCTCTTCAAACACAGATGGCACATACCTGCCTCAGGGCCTTTAGACTTGTTCTTTTTCTTCCCTGAAATGTTCCTCTTCCAGTATCTGAAAGGCAGATTCACTCACTTCCCTCAGAGTGGTGCTCAGATGTCAGCGTATTGGCACATCCCACCCTGACCCTCACATGTGGAAAGATGCCCTTGCTATTACTTAATTTACCATTCTCCCTCTTTCATTACTTATGATGCTATGCATGTGTTTCATTTAATCTCCTCACTTTGTTGCTATCTCTTACAGCTGGTCATAAATTCCATGAGAACAAGACTGTTTTCATTACATCTGGTCCCCAGTATCTACACGGGTGTCTGGTGTGTAATTCTCTAATTACCCATGAAACAAACTCCTGTGCTTCCCGTGTAAGCACTGTATTACAGAGGGGACTAGTTAGAGCTGCAGGTTCGAGGCTCTCTCAGACCCACTGCATCACAGAGTGTGCAGGGCAAGCTCAGCATCTCTCTTTAGACACCTGGTGATTTTGATGACATAGACCTGGGGTGCTACTGCTTTGGCTCTTACATGCCTGCAGGCGTACATACACTGTCTAGAGAGGATAAATAAATCTTGTAACTCTCCTGGGTTATTGCCACAAGTCCCTTTGCATCTTGAGATGGTCCTGTCCACCAAGGACAGGGCCCACTGTGTTTACCATGGTGTTCTTTTCAGGGATGTTTTTCTATTCCCCCATTGGAAGCAGGCTGCCTGCACAATCTCCTACTGAACACACAGCTCCCTCTTCCAGGCAATCCCCAGAATGAGGCAGAAACCAAAAATCTCTCAGAAGCTACCTCCCTGTAGTCACGGTTGTTTTGCTGGAATCCCTGTGCACTTCAAATTAAGCTGGCAGAAAATCCTTACCCACCAGCTCTGCAGGGCACCTGTTCCAGCTGCCTTCATCACCAGCCAAGCGCATCCACGCTGCAGGCTGGAAACGGGCTGCAAAAATAAACACCCTGAGCTCAGAGCTCTTGAAAGACCTTGGGAACAAGGCAGTCCCATGGCCTAAACTGTCTGGTGCTGGCCCACCTGTCACTTTGCAAGACTGATCCAGGGAAAGGAAGTTTCTGGTAAGGCCACTGCAAAGCGGCTGATGGGAAAGAGGAGGCACTCTCCCTCTGCCGGCCTGGCGTTAGTATCTACCTGTCTTTATAAGGTGTTTTCTAGAGCTGTCCTGCTGTGTGTCCTGCTCTCCTCCCCGAGTCCCTGTCATCCTCACTGCACACCTTTACCTTCGGTGACAGGCAGTGCTCTAGGAAAATCTGAGGAGTTAGAGGAGGAGTCTAAGCGGTGCTGCTTCTCCCTCCAGGTACCCAACCAGAAGAACACGAAGCCCATTTTCTACTCAGCTGCTCTCTCCCAAGCCAATTGCTTCATTTCCTCCTTAAAGTTCAGATTTGCCTGGCATGTTTCCTGTCACATCAGGCCATCTCCCAAGGTTTATAAATGACAAGAGGAAATTGGCTATGCAGACCCAAGAACACATCCCTTTATTTATCTAAATGACAATGATCACTGCCCAGCAGACCAGGAAAGGAGCCAGCAGGGGTGCTCTCTGCCACCTGCAGGGCTCAGCTAGCGGAGCAAAGTCGCCTGCTCATCAGCTCTGCACAGCATGGCAGCCACCCGTGGGCACTCATTTAAGCAGTGTGGGCGCGTTGGCCAGTTTTTCATTGCTATAACAAAGTGTCTGTGGCTGAATAACCATATAAAAAATAAGGTGATTTAGCTCACAGATTTGGAGATTCAAAGGTCATATCTAGAGTTGGCTTTCTTCCTGGAAAATACCAAGGTGGCTTGGGGTACACATGGCAAGAGACAAGAGCACAGGGTGAGTATATATGTGTACCCTCTGTTCTTTATATAGCATTAGAAAACTACCAAGGTTCACCATGCAGCTTGAGCCTGGTGATCTTGATTGTATATATCTAACCACCTCTGCAAACCACACCTCTCAATACCATGGTCTCACTACACTAACTTCTGCACTATTAATGCCTCATAATGGGGATCAAATATCAATATGTAAATCCTTGGAAGACACATGAAATTGTATCCATGCCACAGCAACGTGTATTCACAGGAGAACATGGAACAAAGAATAAGAAAGCTGAATAAACCTTAGGGTCCTGGCCGGGCTTGGGGGCTGGAGAGTAGCCATTGTTTCAAGAACTCTAGCAGTTGGCATAACTGCCCCATTACCATGCTATAGTTCCTAGAAATTTAGTCACAGCCACAATAAAAAATTTAACTAATATAATATAGAAAATCAACTGTTAACATAAATTCTGTGCTATCTTCAAATATATTAGTTTATAGCTAGCAATGTTGCTCAGTGGTAGAGTGCCTGCCTAGAATCCCCCAGTGAGGGGATGGGGGTGTGACTCCGTGGTAGAGTGCCTACCTAGAATCCCCCAGTGAAGGGATGGGGGTGTGACTCCATGGTAGAGTGCCTGCCTAGAATCCCCCAGTGAGGGGATGGGTGTGACTCCATGGTAGAGTGCCTGCCTAGAATCCCCCAGTGAGGGGATGGGGTGTAACTCCATGGTAGACCCCCTGCCTAGAATCCCCCAGTGAGAAGATTGGGGTGTGGCTCCATGGTAAAGTGCCTGCCTAGAATCCCCCAGTGAGGGGATGGGGTGTGATTCCATGGTAGAGTGCCTACCTAGAATCCCCCAGTGAGGGGATGGGGGTGTGACTCTGGGGTAGAGTGCCTACCTAGAATCCCCCAGTGAGGGGATGGGGGTGTGACTCTGGGGTAGAGTGCCTACCTAGAATCCCCCAGTGAGGGGATGGGGATGTGACTCCATGGTAAAGTGCCTGCCTAGAATCCCCCAGTGAGGGGATGGGGGTGTGACTCCATGGTAGAGTGCCTGTCTAGAATCCCCCAGTGAGGGGATGGGGGTGTGCTTCCGTGGTAGAGTGCCTGTCTAGAATCCCCCAGTGAGGGGATGGGGGTGTGACTCCGTGGTAGAGTGCCTACCTAGAATCCCCCAGTGAGGGGATGGGGTGTGACTCCATGGTAGAGTGCCTGCCTAGAATCCCCCAGTGAGGGGATGGGTGTGACTCCATGGTAGAGTGCCTGCCTAGAATCCCCCAGTGAGGGGATGGGGTGTGACTCCATGGTAGACCCCCTGCCTAGAATCCCCCAGTGAGAAGATTGGGGTGTGACTCCATGGTAGAGTGCCTGCCTAGAATCCCCCAGTGAGGGGATGGGGGTGTGACTCCATGGTAAAGTGCCTGCCTAGAATCCCCCAGTGAGGGGATAGGGGTGTGACTCTGGGGTAGAGTGCCTACCTAGAATCCCCCAGTGAGGGGATGGGGGTGTGACTCCATGGTAGAGTGCCTGCCTAGAATCCCCCAGTGAGGGGATGGGGGTGTGACTCCATGGTAAAGTGCCTGCCTAGAATCCCCCAGTGAGGGGATGGGGGTGTGACTCCGGGGTAGAGTGTCTGCCTAGAATCCCCCAGTGAGGGGATGGGGTGTGACTCCATGGTAGAGTGCCTGCCTAGAATCCCCCAGTGAGGGGATGGGGTGTGACTCCATGGTAGAGTGCCTGCCTAGAATCCCCCAGTGAGGGGATGGGGGTGTGACTCCGTGGTAGAGTGCCTGCCTAGAATCCCCCAGTGAGGGGATGGGAGTGTGACTCTGTGGTAGGGTGCCTGCCTAGAATCCCCCCAGTGAGGAGATGGGGGTGTGACTCCGTGGTAGAGTGCCTGCCTAGAATCCCCCAGTGAGGGGATGGGGTGTGACTCCATGGTAGAGTGCCTGCCTAGAATCCCCCAGTGAGGGGATGGGGTGTGACTCCATGGTAGAGTGCCTGCCTAGAATCCCCCAGTGAGGGGATGGGGGTGTGACTCCATAGTAGAGTGCCTGCCTAGCACATACAAGGGCCTTGAATTTAATTCCAAGTTCCAGGGTGAGTCGATGAATGAGGGTTGTTTGACTGAGCAGGAGAGGCTCCACACAGCTGCAAGGAGAGCATTCTAGGGCAGGTTTGCATTCAGACATTGCCTCTGTAAGCCACTCCCACCATCAGCAGCCAGTGTGCAAGGTGGAGCTCATGATGTGCTAGGGGACTGCTGTGAGATGCAGCTTTCTCCCTGGAATTTATGAAAACTCTCCCAGGAGAGTCTCACGAGCCACAGAATCTAAATACTGCTGATAGAACTGAGTGAGATGGAAGTTCCCTCTATTCAGCAAATGTCCCCATGACCCTTAATACAGCTTCCCCCATTTCATAAACAGTGCCAGGAAAAGAATGTGTAAAAATCTATTTAATTAACATCTAGACAAAAGTATTTGGATATGAAACTCTTGGCCAAGTAGATTTTGGAGATTCTCTATCGAGTGGCTCCTTGTTTTCTAGGTCATCTGCCATAACCCTTGACACATAACTATCAGTGACTCTCTTTATCAGGAAGGGCTGTTATTGAATTTTTTGTGGCACTGTTTAGAAGCTGACTGACCATAAAGTCATATTCATAAAAGGAATTATTGTTGACCCAGTAAGGAATTTGAGCTGTTTATTTTCCCTTTGAGAGATATATGCTACTAAAATTATACACTGAATTAACCTTAAGAAATGAGAAATTTCAAACCAGCTGAGATAACTGCTGACTTAACCCATCTCCCAGCTGATGATCCCTAATTACAATAGTCTTAAGTCTGGATTACTGCTCCCTAATTACAGAAATGTCATGGAGTTGAAAATGTCTGTCCTGCTCTAACAGATGACATGTTCAACATTCTATTTTCTGTCTCAGACACAGCAGCTCTCAATTTCTACAGTCCCAGTTCTCTGGGTTAATTCTGGGAAACGAACAAAGCAAAGTGACAACATGAGAATCCCAGGA
The DNA here is from genome assembly GCF_004664715.2 of Peromyscus leucopus. Classification (NCBI taxonomy): domain Eukaryota; kingdom Metazoa; phylum Chordata; class Mammalia; order Rodentia; family Cricetidae; genus Peromyscus; species Peromyscus leucopus. The sequence goes on along the minus strand of NC_051070.1, from coordinate 92,312,267 downwards.
TTGTAGTAACCCAAGGGCTCCCCAAACCTGGTGGTTTCCAGAGACAAAGCTTCTGAACACTGTTCTGGAGTGATTACACATCCCAAGGTGACTTGGCATATACAAAAGACCGGTCTGTCATGCGGTGACTCCTAAGGACAATGTGTCACCACTACTATACTCCAGCGGTGCTCAGTGCATTTGGTAGTTTTAATGTGATGACATCATTTGTGCCTAGAAATAAGTAGGTAGACATTTTAATTTTGTGACAAAGTATCTGTGGTGACAGTGTCTCTGGAACATCTCACAAATCCCAAGAGGCATGAACACAGAGTGCTTGAGCAGTAAATGAATCCTGATAATAAGGGAAGGAAGGAAGCGACCGGCCATTGAGGAGATCCTTGAACCAGGATGATGGAAAATATCTCACCCAGAGCAGACCAAGGGGGAGCATCAAGGAGGAATAAGAGAGAGAGCGGGAATCCTGGTGGGTCCAAGAGGCCAGAGGAGAGATAAACCAAGGAACATATGACAAAATCCTAAAAGGAAAAACGCAGTATGTGATCACAAGAACATAAAAGAAATCCTCCCCAGGGCCCTGCAAAATCAATCATCTTTTGACACCCTCATCGGTGTCTCCAAGAACAAACTCTAATCATTTCCTTTGACGTACAAACACACAAACATACCCATGTGTGCACATATGTACACACATATATACATATGCATACACATATATACACAACTAATATATCTTTGTAACTGACTATTGTCTCTTAAAACTGTTTGTAAGCCATAGTTTTAAGATGTTAGGTCATTATCTATAGAATAGACAGAAAAGACTCTGGGTCTGCTTGACCTACCACATGCTCTTGAACACCTCAGAGTCACTTTAAATTGGCCACAAATGGATTGTTGGTACAATATGCGATCATATTCGATCCATAGGGAGAGTGGAGACCAGACCACCCAGTGGTTAGTCACCATGCACTCCAAGAATGTTGTTCAAAGAAGAGGACAAATGATGCCAGGGTGGGCTTTGTAGCACTGGCCTCTAATCCCAGCTAAAGATAGAAGTTGATAAATTTGAGACTGGCAGAAGATTCATAGCCAGTCCCTGCCTCAAACCAGCAACAAGGTGGAGTTGTTTGTTTTAGCCCTTCCAAAAGCAAACAGAGCCAAGGAAGGGATAATAGAGAAATGGTTCTTCAATGCCATAGCCTGACACTAACAGAGTATTTTTTGAATCTTAGCTCCTGTTTGTAAGCTATTTGCTGTATTTGTTTCACACACACAGGCATATTTCACCTAGAGAATAAAATGTTAAAAAGATTAATTAGAAGTTAATAAAGTGCAAGATAAGAACACACAGAGTAAAGGAACGAAGCCACACATTTCTCTTGATTATTTATTTATTGTCTGTCTCTACCCACTATGATATAAAGTCTCCAGATCCCATGATTACAACTTGCTGACTGTTTTCCCTGGTGCTGGCATATTTTACAGCATATAGTCTATAGTCATTAAATATTTATTGGGGAAAAAGAATGAGGTGTTAAAACAGATGTGAGGAATTGTAGCCACACTGGCAACGATGAACATGTTTTAAAGGCACTGTGTCTTCCTTATGGTTATCTAACTACTGAAAGAATGGACTCCAAGACATAGGAATTTTCCCCAGGAATCTCATGCTGAAAGAAGAAAAAGGCTGGATTTTTGATGCTGACTGGAGGGGCACTTGTCTCCTAAAAACAGATTTCACACCGTTCTGACATTTTATCAGACTGCCATGTGAGACAGACTACGGGGAAGCAGCAGGCCTTGGCAAGGACTGCCTAGCTGTGAGTACCTCTTGCTTTTATTTAAGCCCTACCCTCATCTTAGGACCTCAAAGTTGTACTTCAGAGGATCCTGAGCCTCTGTGTTCTTCTTCCCCATGTGGCTGTATTTAATAAATCTCTTTTTGATGCTTTCTATCTCTACTTGATTATTTAATTGGGTCCTGAAGATGAGTAGCCAAGCCTGGCTTGTTATGACTTCCAGGGCACAGGCACAGACCCTAATAACTCTGGTAACAATTTACAAGCATACACACATACGTATGTAGGTAGGTAGATAGATAGATAGATAGATAGATAGATAGATAGATAGATAGATAGATGATAGATAGATATGGAAATAGTTATAGACACAATTGTGTATGCTTACAAGCACACATATAAACACGTGTGTGTATACACACACACACACACACACACACACACACACACACACACACTTCCCTCTCTTGGTGGTCATAGCTTAGGAAGGATTAGAAATAGAAAATGCTGAGATTCAACAGCAAGACATGTATGGAGAGCACACATGCCAGTACCTAAGAGATGGAGCCAACCCTACAGGTAGGTCCATGAGGGCAATAAGCAATGTGTGCTTGTGGTCGTCTGAATGAGAAATGTACCTCAAAGGCTCTTATATTTGAATATGTGGTCCCTGTTGGTGGCACTTTTTAGGTAGATTTGGGAGCTGTGACCATGCTTTATGAAGTATGTTACTGGACATGGGATTTGACAGCTTATAGCCTTGCTCTGCTTCCAGTTACTTTCTCTCCTTTGTGTTTGTGATTGAAGATGTGTTTCTCACTTCAGCTGCCATGCCTGTTGCTTTTGGCCATGGTTCCTCACCATGGTGGACTCTTACCCCTCAGCAACCATAAGCCAAGTAAAGCCTGCCTGCCTGCCTGCCTGCCTTTCCTTCTTTCCTCCTCCTCCTCCTCCTTGTTTGTTTTATTTATTTGTTTGAGACAGGGTTTCTTTGTGTGGCTCTGGCTGTCCTGGAGCTCATTCTGTAGCCCAGGCTGGCCTCAAACTCACAGAGATCTACCTGCCTCTGCCTCCTGAGTACTGGGATTAAAGGTGTGTGCCACCACTTCCCAGCAATTCTTTCTTCTGTAAGATGCCTCAATCATGATGTTTTCTCACTAATAAGTGGACTTTAAATACTTTGCATTTATCTGGTATTTGCAGTAATTCTTAGCAAAGTTGATTCTTTGTGCTGCAAGAAACAGTACTTGTTCAAACTGGATAAACCAGCAAAAGAGAGTCCAAAAGCAGAGCAGTCTTTAGACTGGGCTAGCTCAAGACTGTAGCAATGCCAGAGGCCTCAGTTGCATTCTTCCATCCCTGGCGTTGCTGGCTGTGTCCTCTGAGTGTAGCAAGACACTACAGCAGCCTCCAGTGACCACAACTAAGTGTCCACTGGAAAGTTCCTCCTCGGCTCTCTCTAGCCAGGAGTGGTTACCAGTGTACTCCCTCATCTCTCAGAGGTTAAGGGAAGCAAGGGCACATGGTTTACTTTCCCTGAAGTATATGGCTCTAAGGACAGAAACCTGAATGAGGCTGGCATTCAGTTCATTTGAGAGAAACAATAGAAGCCCGAATGCTGGGCAGGTGATAATCCAGCCCATCATATGGCTACCTCTACTATCCTCTGTGTTGCTCTGTAATGATAGCTGGGTGGGAAACAAGCCAGCCCACCACATAGAATCATTAATGTCCTCTGCACTGCTCTGTCATCCACTTCTTCTGCTATATGCATAGCAAATAGGACTTTCTGTTCTACAGCAAGTCCTCAGGTTATTGTTGTTACAGCAAATTCCCTGAGAGAAAGGGTGGTTGCATATCTTTGGATTTCACAGTATCCTTCAGTAGCCTTTGGAGAAGACAGTTGATTTGCAAAGGAAAAGCATGCACTACATCACCTCAACATTTGGAGGAGCAGAGGGCAGCTGTTTCGTGATCATTGTGGGCTTAAGATGAAGACACGGCTGTTCTGTCTCGTTCCTGCAGCACTGAGAAGTACACCAATGATAGATGGAGGCGGGGTGGGGAATGAGTGTCATGTGACTCCTTGGGGTTCACCTGGAAAGCAGGTCCGTGGGCAGCATCTAGCAGCTGTTGGGAGATGAACCAACATCCCATGTAGACTGCAGGGTGTCCCACACTCTGCAATGTACCAGCTACTTTTCCAGGTCATGGATGAGTCTGTGGGCTGTCTAGTAAGAATGACATCATTTAATAGCACCTTCCCATACACTGCAGGAGTCGACTGACCTTTGCACCTGGCCTTGGGCAATTGGAATCCCAGTAATTCTGAAGATAGGAAAGGATAAAGGCACAATAACTGAAATGCCCTCTTAAGCACCCACACACCCAGTGAAAGTGTCCATCCTTCCTCAACATTTCAAGTCTACAATACTAACTGTAAGCCCCAAACCTGCCCACACTCCCCCAATAACATCATTACAACTTCCTTCAGCCCCAAGTTCACAAAGTTTGACTTGAAGGCTGAGGGTTGTTCTGTGTCAACACACAGAACATTTCCTGAATCCTCCATGGAGTTCTACACAACACCACTACCGTGGGAAAATCTTGTGAAAACTGCCAACCCCTCTTGCTAGGAAACAATAACTAACCCTACGTACCTCTTCTGCAAAATGAGAGACTCGGGCCAGATATTTCTTTTGTTTTTGTTTTGAGACAGATCTTGCATGTAATGCAGCTTGGGCTGTCTTTGAACTTACTCCATAGCCTGTGCTGGCCTGGTACTCATTGTGCAGCACAAAGTGGCAAGGAACTTGTAGATGGCTTCTCTCTTCACCTAGTTTATGATCAACAAAGTCATGCTGGACACCAACAAAAATCTTTTACTTTGATTTGCTTCTGTCTCCAGGACTAAAAGCTACTGTGAAACTAATTGGTAATCACCAATAAAAGATGGAAGAATGACAAGTCCACCAAAATAACCTTAATGTTTATCTATTGCAGTCAATAGCAGAAATTCTGTTTGCCTTGACACCATATTGCCTTGGGGACCTGGCTGCACCCATCTCATTAGTGAGCCCTGTGTGAAATAGACATCCAGGGCAAGGACGATCTATGATTGCTGGCTTCTTTAACATTCGTTACTAATCTAGGATAACTTAGTGATTCTTGCAAGTGACACTATATCCTGAACGGTCTAGAGGCTTAAGTCATAAACAAGGAGCATTATTCATTTAGACTACCATAGCTCTTTATGTTTAACTGGCAAATTTGCTGAGCAAAGGGAGGCCCAGGAGTTCCAGAGGCCTCAGCCTGAGTTCTCAAGGCCTGCCTGTTTGTGTGACTCTCTCCAGTCATTACCTGACTAGTAAGCATTTGAAACCATAAGTTTTGTTGTGAAATCAGACAAGTAAAATAAAACCATGTCTGCAAAGTCAAGAGGTTCTAGACACTCACAAAGCAGCATGATGCAATTTTCCAGAAAGTTCCACATCTAAGTGGCAGAGAAACACTACTCCATATAAGCAGAACTAAAAGACTTTGGACGTGAACAATTATCAGTTTTTGTCAACATTCTTGGGATTTGTGTCTGATTTTAAAAAAGTACATATGATAACAAAGCTTCCAAAGGAGCCATAACCAAGATGATTTCTCTGCCTCCTGGGATCCTCCTACTTATGCCCTCCATTGCTGACCACTCCCTCCAACACACACCCTGCAGACCCTAGCTCTGCTTACACTGAGATTGAATTATCCTATTAGAAGTGAACTTTTCTCTCCAGAGGTCTTTTCCAGTAGAGAAAACACAGCATCGCAAATGCTTTGTACAGATCTCAGTACAAGTCAGGGTTCAAGTAACTGCTTCTCTAAGGTCCAGGAACTGCTTTGGTAGCTGCCTTGCCCATTGTAAAGGCTCCCAGAAGAGAGGTGTGTGTGTGTGTGTGTGTGTGTGTGTGTGTGTGTGTGTGTGTGTGTGTGTGTTAGAGAGGGAGAGAGAGGGAGAGGGAGAGGGGGGAGGGAGAGGGAGAGAGAGAAAGAGCTTGTTGGCATCTACTCAGGATCAGACATCAGTGGCAACCTGCCTCAGCTGCCCATTTCCCAAATCTGCCTTGAAGTCAGGCCTATGAGCTTTACAGATGACACAACATTGAGATAGTTAATGTCAGATCATCCTAGGACCCCTACCCACTTCTCTGATCACCTGCCACATGTCATCTCTTGTCTTCCCCTACTTGGGGCTCAATCTCAGTGCGTGTGGTATTGCTGTCTGTAGCTAGAGTTTTCCTGCCCAGCCCACAGTCAGGACAAATCTTTGTCACCCGCCAGTCCCTCAGCTGCTCAGACCCAACCAAGTAAACACAGAGACTTATTTTGCTTTAAACTGTATGGCCATGGCAGGCTTCTTGCTAACTGTTCTTATGTCTTAAATTAGTCCATTTCCACAAATCTATACCCTGCCACGAGGCTTGTGGCTTACCAGCATCTTTTCATGCTGCTTGTCAGGGTGGTGGCTGGCAGTGACTCCTTCTACCTTCCTGTTCTTTTATTTCTCCTCTCTGTTAGTACTGCCTATACTTTCTGCCTAGCCATGGCCAATCAGGTTTTATTTATTCACCAATCAGAGCAACTTGACATACAGACCATCCCCCAGCACAGCCAAGTGCAGACCATCTCAGACACCTGCACTCAGGCCCATGGTCCTAATCATCCTCTATACGGACCTGCTGGGTAAAGCCAAGAGGAACCTAAGAACGGGCTCCCACGGGACATACAGAACATCCCACAGCAGGTGTTACATTCAGAAAGTTGTCTCCTGTGCCAATGCATTCAAGGCTATTCACCACTTTCTCTTCCATCAGGATCTGTGTATCTAGTTTTATGTTGAGGTATTTGGCCCACTTGGACTTGAGTTTTGGGCAAGATGATGAATATGGATCTATTTGCATTCTTCCACATGCAGATATCCTATTAGACCAGCACCATTTGTTGAAGATGCTGTCTTTTTTCCTGTGTGTGTTTCTGGCTTCTTAATCAAACATAAGATGACCATAGGTATGTGGATTTATGTCTGGGTCTTCCAGACATAAATTTGATTCCATTGATCAATGTGTCTGTTTTTATTACTAAAACTCTGTAGTAGAGTTTAAGATAAGAGATGATAATACCTCCAGAAGTTCTTTTATTGTGCAGGATTGTTTTAGCTATCCTGGGTTTTTATTTTTCCATATGAAGTTGAGAATTGTCCTTTCAAAGTCTGTAAAGAATTGTGTTGGACTGGGTGGTGGTGGTGGCAGCAGTGGGGGTGGCGGTACACGCCTTTAATCCCAGCACTCGGGAGGCAGAGGCAGGCGGATCTCTGTGAGTTTGAGGCCAGCCTGGTCTACAGAGCAAGATCCAGGAAAGGCACAAAGCTACACAGAGAAACCCTGTCTCGAAAAACCAAAAAAAAAAAAAAAAAAAGAATTGTTTTGGAATTTTGAATCTGTAGATTGCTTTTAATAGGATAGCCATTTTTACTATGTTAATCATACTGATCCATGAACAGGGGGGTGGAATCTCTCCATCTTCTGATATCTTCTTCAATTCTTTGTTCAAATCCTTGAAGTTTTTAATCATACATATCTTTCATCTGCTTGGTTAGAGTTACTCCCAAGATATTTTATATTATTTGAGGGTATTGTGAAAAATATTGTTTTCCTGATTTCTTTCTCAGTCTGTTTGTCATTTGTATACAGAAGGACTACTGATTCTTTTAGTTAATCTTGTATCCATCCAGTTTGCTGAAAGTGTTTATCAACTGTAGGAGTTTCCTGGCAGAATTTTTAGTGTTACTTATGTATACCATCTTATCATCTACTAATAAAGATACCTTGACATCTTCCTTGCCAGTTCTATCCCCCATGATCTTCTTTGGTTGTCTTATTGCTCTAGTTAAGACTTCAAATATTGCCAGACGGTAGTGGTGCACACCTTTAATCCCAACACTCGGGAGGCAGAGGCAGGTGGATCTTTGTGAGTTCGAGGCTAGCCTGGGCTACCAAGTGAGTTCCAGGGAAGGTGCAAAAACCAAAAAAAAACAAAAAAAAAACAAAAAAAAAAACATTTCATTGGGTCTTGCTTACAATTCAGAGGTTTAGTTGATTATCATCATGGCAGGAAGCATGATGGCATGCAGGAAGACATGGAAGGAACTGAGAGTTCTACATCTAGATCTGAGGGCAGTAGGAAGAGAATGCCACACTGGGCCTAGCTTGAGCATCTGAGACCTCAAAGACCACCCCAGTGGTATACTTCCTCCAGAAAGCCACACCTATTCCAACAAAGCCACACTTCCTAATAATGCCACTCCCTATGGGCCCATGGGGGTCCTTTTTATTAAAACCACCACATTCCACTTCCTGGCCCGTATAGGCTTGCAGTCATATCATAATGCAAATGCACTTAGTCCAACTTCAAAAGTTCCTGTAATCTGTCACAGTCTCAACAATGTTTAGAAGTCCAAAATTCAGTGTCTTCTGAGATTCATGCAATCTCTTAACTGTGATACCCTATAAAATAGAAATCAGATCATATTCTTCCTACACATAATGACACAGGATATATATTACCATTCCAAAGGGGAGGTAAAGGAACATAATGAAGAAATACTGGACCAAAGTAGGACCAAAATCAAACTAGGTAAACTCCAATCTCTGAATCTCCATGTCTGATGTCAAAGTGCTCTTCAGATCTCCACCTCCTTTCAGCTTTGTTGACTGCAACATGCCTCTTTCTCTTGCTGGTGCCACTCACCATTAGCAGTTTTCTTTGACAGGTGTCCCATAATTCTGGCATCCCAACATCTTGGTGTCTTCAAGGCAATCCAGGCTTCACCTTCAGAGCTTCACACAATGATCTCTCTAGGTCTTCATGCAGGGATATCCCTGGCCTTAGCAACTTTCCTTAATCATGAGGGGGAATTCCATAACCCCTTTCTTCTATCCTTGACTCTAAAGCCAGAACCAAGTGGTCAAAGCTGCCAAGTTCTGCTGCTTGCTAGGGCTGGAAGATGGCTCCCTCATTCAATTACATCTGCACCAGCTTTCTGTTCTCAATGGTTTCCTTCACTGCCTAAGTGTGGCTGTCCTGAAACTGGATCTGTAGACAAGGTTGGCCTCAAACTCAGAGATCCACCTACCTCTACCTCTGGAGTACTGGGATTAAAGCCCACTACATCAGGCTTGAATATTTTCTTTAATTCCTTTTCACAAGTTGGAAGCTTACCTGGATGGGATCTTGCCCTGAGTTCAGCACTCACTTTATTCCATTTGTCAGACTTTTCTTTAATATGTTTATCTCCTTGAACACAGGATTTAGCTCCATTCTACTTCCTGGTGCCTCTTTTCTCTTTGAATTGCACACTTTGTATTTTTCCTTGCTCAGCTTGCTCTTTTTCATTAAAGATCTTCATAAGAATGAACACTAATAACCACATGACAGAGTCAATGCTAGGCTGTTTTGAAATTTCCTTTGCCAATGTCATTAATACAAGACCCTTCAATTTAGCCTCAGGCAGACTTTTCAGATAAGGGCAAAAAGCAGCCACATTCTTAGCCAAAATGTCACAGGAACAGTCTCTAGGTCACATATCAATATTGTCCTCTGAAATCTCTTGAGCTGGGCCCCCACAGTTCAAATCACCCTCAGCACCACTGTCTTTCATGCTCCTACTAGGATGTCCCATTAAGCCCCACTTAAAGTGTTCAACTGCTTTTATAATCCAAACTTCCACATTCCTCCAAGCCAAAGCACAGTCTGGCCTATCACAGCAATACCCTACACCTGGTATCAACATCTGAATCTTCAGGAAGCAGGAAGAGAATGGCAACTCTGGGCCTAGCCTGAGCATCTTAGACCTCAAAGCCTTCCCCCAATAACACACTTCCTCCACCTATGTGTCAGCTCCAACAAGGTCACACTCCTAAGAGCACCACCTCTACGGGCCTATGGATGCTGTTTTTACTCAAACGACCACATACAGAGATGGTGGAGAACCTCATCTTGTTCCTGATTTTAGTGGGAACGCTTTGAGTTTCTCTCCATTTAATTTGATGTTGGCTATCAGCTTGCTGCAATTTACCTTTACTATGTTCAGGTATGTCCCCTATATCCTTGATCTCTCCTGGAAATTTATCATGAAGGGGTGTTGGATTTTGTCAAAGGCTTTTTCAGCATCTAATGAGATGATCATGTGGTTTTTTTTCTTTCCATTTGTTGATATGGTGGAATACATTCACAGAGTTTCATTATGTTGAACCATCCCTACATCTCTGGGATGAAGCCTACTTGATCATGGTAGATGATCTTTTTAATGAGTTCTTGGATTAGGTTTAGGAGTATTTTACACTCATTTCTTTTTGTTCTGCAGCTTTCAGGTATGCTGTCAAGTTGCTAGAATGAGATCTTTCCAGAAACTTTTATGTAGGCACTTAGTGCTATGAACTTTCCTCTCAGCATCTCTCACACTTTCATTGTGCCCATAAGTTTGGGTAGTTTTGTATTCATTTACATTGAATTTTTGAAAGTCTTTAATTTCTTTATTTCTGTCTTGACCCATTTTTCATTCAGTGGAGAGTTGTTCAATTTCCATGAGTTTGTAAGTTTTCTTTTGTTTCTGCTGTTGTTGATATACATATTTAACTTATGATGGTCAGATAGGATGCAGGGAGTTATTTCAATTTTCTATTGTGTCTATTGAGACTTGCTTTGTTTCTAAGGATGTGGTAAGTTTTGGAGAAAGTTCCAGGAGATGCTGAGAAGGTATATTCTTTTGTGTTTGGGTAGAATGTTCTGTAAATATGTCAGGTCATTTGGTTAATAATGTTAGTTAGCTCCAGAACTTCTGTTTAGTTTTTGTGTAGATGACCTGCTCATTGGTGAGAGTGGAGTACTGAAGTCTCCTACTATCAGTATATGAGGGTTAATATGTGATTTAAACGGTAGCAGTATTTCTTTTACAAAGTGGGTGCCCTTGTGTTTGGAGCATAGATGCCAAGAATTGAAATGTCCTCTTGGTGGTTTTGTCCTTTGATGAGTATGCAGTGTCCTTCCGCATCTCTTCTTATTAGTTTTGATTTGAAGTCCATTTTGTAGTTATTAAGGTAGCTATCCCAGCTTGCTCCTTAGGTCCATTTGCTTGGAATATCTTTTTCAAACCCTTTACCCTGAGGTAATATCTATTGTCTTAGTTAGGGTTTCTATTGCTGTGAAGAGACACCATTACTACAGCAACTCTTAAAAAGGAAAAACACTTAATTGGGATGGCTTACACTTTTCAGAGGTTTAGTCCCTTATCATCATGGTGAGACAGGATGGTATCCCGGCAGACATGATGTTGGAGAAGGGGCTGAGCCAAGAGTCCCACATCTTTGATCTGCTGGCAACAGGAAATGAACTGACTCATTGGGTGTAGCCTAAGCATATACAAGACCTCAAAGTCTGCCTCCACAGTGACACACTTCCTCTATCAAGACCACACATACTCCAACAAGGCTACATCTCCTAATAGTGCCACTTTCTTTGGGGGCCATTTTCTTTCAAACCACCACATCTATCCTTGATGTTGAGGTGTGATTATTGTATATAGCTGGATGGATCCTGTTTTTTGTATCCATTCTGTTAGTCTGTAGTTTTTTTATTAAAGAATTGAGGCCAGCCGGGCGGTGGTGGCGCACGCCTTTAATCCCAGCACTCGGGAGGCAGAGGCAGGCGGATCTTTGTGAGTTCGAGGCCAGCCTGGGCTACCAAGTGAGTTCCAGGAAAGGCGCAAAGCTACACAGAGAAACCCTGTCTCGAAAAACCAAAAAAAAAAAAAAGAATTGAGGCCATTTATATTGAGAGATATCAATGACCAATGATTGTTAATTCCTGTTATTTTATTGTTGTTGTTAATGTTGGTGGTGGTGGTGGTAGTGGTGGTGATGTCCCTTCTTTTCATTTTGCTGGTGTGAGATTATTTATCTCCTGTGTTTTCATGGTTGTAGTTTACCTCCTTGGTTTGGAGTCTTCCTTCTAGCACCTTCTGTAGGGATGGATTTGTGGATGGATGTTATTTAAATGACTTTGTCACAGAATATCTTACTTTCTCCATCTATCAGGATTCCTGATTATAGTGGTCTAGGCTGACATGTGTGGTCTCTTAGAGTCTGCAGCACATCTGTCAAGGGTCTTCTGGCTTTCAGTCTCCATTGACACGTCAGGTGCAATAGGTCTGCCTTTATATGTCACTGAATATTTTTTCTTTGCAGCTGTTAATATTCCTTCTTTGCTTTGTACATTTGGTGTTTTGTTTATTATGTGATGAGGAAACTTTCTTTTCTGGTCCAATCTATTTGGTGTTCTGTAAGCTTCTTATAACTTTATAGGCATGTCTTTCTTTAGATTAGAAAATTTTTCTTCTGTGATTTTGTTGAAAATATCTTTTGGACCTTTGAGCTGGGATTCTTCTCTTTCCTCTATTTCTATTGTTCTTAGGTTTGGTCTTTTCATTGTGTCCCAGATTTCCTGGATGTTTTGTGTCAGGAATTTTTTATATTTAACATTTTCTTTGACCCATGAATCCACTTCTTCTGTCATATCTTCAGTGCCTGAGATTCTGTCTTCCATCTCATATTCTGTTGGTTGATGCTTGTGTCTGTAGTTTCTGTTTGCATTCCTAAATTTTTTACTTGCAGAATTCCCTCAGTTTGTGTTTTCTTTATTACTTTTATATCCATTTTCAGGCCTCAAACAGTTTTGTTAGCTTCTTTTAATTGTTTATTTTTTCTTGGCTTTCTTTAAAAGATTTATTCATTTCCTCCAATCATTTGTTTATGTTTTCCTGGCTTTTTTTTAGGAATTTTTTCATTTCCTCCAATTGTTTAATTCATGTTTTCCTGGATTTCTTTGAGTAATTTATTCATTTTCTCTTTAAGGACCGCTATCATCTTCACATGGTTGGTTTTAAGGTCTTTGTCTTGTGCTTCAGCTTTGCTGGAATACTCAAGGCCTGCTGTGGTAGGGTTGCTGGGCTCTGGGGGAGACACACTGTCTTGGCTGTCGTTGATTGTGTTTTTACACTAGCATCTGTTGGGGAATGGGATACAGTGATGGAGGAGTCCAGAGAGGATGGTCTGTGGGATCTGCAGGAGGTATAGACCGAGGGTAAGGGAGACCGCAGCAGTGTTCTGCTGCAGTACTGGGGGTGACTCTAAGAACTGGGTCTGAGGGAACAGAGGGAGTGGAGTAGATCTGTAGGCAAACTATCTGGTCTGATCTAATTTGCTAATTCTTATTTAGTAAATTTTTTATATTTGTTCCAGGCTGAGAAGAAGAGGGCATTAACACAAGAAACAAACAGCAGGTCCTTATTTGTAAGGCCAGAAATTTCCTGAGTGTTCCAGAGACTTGTGATCTTTGGGTGCTAGACTTCAAAGTTTTCTTATATTGTGGTATTCATTTTTCACCACATAGACAATATAACTATATAATCCAAAAGAGAAACAAACAGAAAAAGAGAAAGAAGAAGAGGGAAAGGGAAGGAGGAGGAGGAAGAAGAGGAGGAAGAGGAGAGGGAGGAGAGAGATATTTCTTTCCCCTACCTTGGGTTAGTGAATCTGGGTCTCTGTGTAAACTTGGATCAGACATTTGACCTCTCCGAGCCTGCTCACTCTTCTAGATACTGTGGATAGCCATGCTACATCAGAGACATTTTTTTTTTAAATCAAAAGAAATACTTTATTAGAAAAACTTCAAAAATACCATTTTTTATTTCTCTGATCACATCAACTAAACATAAATGATAATATTTTTATTCTCATCCTTCTAAATTTTTTCCAATGAGTAAAATTTGATAGCAGTGAACAGAATATAGCTATCTGCCTGCATACCACCATGTTACACCAAGATGATAATGAACTAAACCTCTAATGTAAGCCATCCCAATTAAGTGTTTTTAGTTTATAAGAGTTGCCATAGTCCTGCTTAATGAGCCATACCTGTAGGAACATCAAAGACAGTGGTGCTAAGAGTGATTTGAATTGGTGGGGTCTGGCTCAAGAGGTTTCATAGGAGAGGAATTTTAGTATGTTGCCTAGAAATCATTCTTGTGATATTTTGGTGAAGTATCTGGCTGCTTTTTGTCCTTGTCCAAAAAGTTTGCCTGTGGCTAAAGTGATGAGTTTTGGATAATTCCCTTGGCAGAAGAAATCTCAAAACAGCTTAGGATAGACTTTGTTGTGTGGTTACTAGTGTTAATGCTAATAAAGGTTTATAATGAAAAGGAGCAAGCTGAGCAAGGCAAAATATTTGAGGAGAAAAGGAACACCAGGAAGTGGGATGGAGCAGAGTCCTGTGTTCAAGAAGGTAAACAGATAAAGAATGGAGTAAAGGGAGGGGTGACCTCAGGGCAAGATCCCACCCAGCTAAGTTTCCAACGTGTGAAAAGGAATTAAAGAAAAACTCAGAGCCCAGTGTGGTGGTGCACGCCTTTTATACCAGGAATTCCAGAGGCAGAGGCTGGCAGATCTCTGGGTTTGAGGCCAGCCTGGTCTACAGAGCAAATTCCAGAACAGCCAAGCTTAGGAGGTGAAGGAAACCATGGAAAACAAAAAGCTCATGAAGATATAATTGAAGGAGGGAGCCATGTTCCAGCCCTAGAAAGCAGCAGAACTTGGCAGCTTTGACCACATAGTGCTGGCTTTACAGTCACAGAGCAACTAAGGAGAGTTGCTGGGGCCAGGCATGTGTCAGGGGCGTCTCTGCACGGAGGCCTAGAGAGGCCATTCTGTGAAGCTCTGAAGGTGAAGCCTGGATTGCCTTGGAGACCCCAAGATGTTGGAGATGCCAGAGCTATGGGATATCTGTCAAAGAAAACTGCTAAGAGGGAGTGGAGCCAGCCCAAGAGAAAGAGGCATGTTGCAGTCAACAAAGCTGAAAGGAGGTGGAGATCTGAAGAGCACTTTGACATCAGACATGGAGATGCAGAGTTCAGAGTTTGCCCCACTGTTTTTCTGCCTTTCTTTGGTCCAGTGTTCCTCACTATGTTCCCTTACCTCCTTTTTGGAATGGTAATGTATATCCTGTGCCATTATGTGTTGGAAGTATGTGATCTATTTTATTTTTATTTTTATAGGATATCACAGTTAAGAGGTTGCATGAATCTTAGAAGAGACCTTGAACTTTGGACTTTTAAATAAGTTTGAGACTGCTATAGATTATGGGGACTTTTGAAGTTGGACTGAATGAAATTTTACATTATGATATGGTTACAAACCTTTGAGAGCCAGGGAGTGGAATGTGGTGGTTTGAAAAAAATGGCCCCTAAAGGGTGTGTGCACTATTAAGGCATGTGGTCTTGTATAGGTGTGGCCTTGTTAGAGGAAGTATGTCATTGTAGAGGTGGTCTTTAAAGTCTCAGACAACATCATGTGAGTCAAGATGTAGGACTCTCAGCTACTTCTTCAGCACCATAGCTGCCTGCATACCACCAAGTCACATCATGATGATAATGGACTAAACCTTTCAGAACGTAAGCTGCCCCAATTAAATGTATTTCCTTTATGAGATGCTGTGGTCATGGTGTCTCTTCATAGCAATAGAAACACCAACCAAGACAGTGTGTTCTTAAACTTTTAAATTTTATACTAATAATGTTTTGAACTAGTGTAATTCTTGTACAACACACACCTAGCTTCTCCCACTGCGGCATCTCACATAACTGTAGTGGTATTTGCTCCACCCACAACCTTGGGCTATACAGCCCAAAGGAGGCGGTGCTTCTTGTCATCGTACATGACCTCTTAAAATGAAAGGGAGAGGGGTCACAAGGTCCCTTCTTCCTGGCATGATCAGACTGCCATGTGGATTTGCTCCAGGTCAGAACAGAGGACAACTTCAGCTCTTTACTCAGTTCTGTATTCATGAGTGTATTTCCTCAATTTATATGTTAATAAATCACTATTACCCATTAAATAAACTCACATTGTTGGTCTTAAGAAGTGATGCCCATAACTGGATGTCAATATGTAAAAGATTACAAATAGATCCATATCTGTCACCATGCACAAAACTCAAGTCCAAGTGGATCAAAGACCTAAACATAAATCCAGTTACACTAAACTTAATAGAAAAGAAAGTAGGAAGCACTCTTGAACGCATTGGCACCAGAGACCATTTCCTAAATAAAACACCAACAGCACAGACCCTGAGCACAACAATTAATAAATGGGACCTCTCGAAACTGAGAAGCTTTTGCAGGGCAAAAGACATAGTCAATAAGACAAAAAGACAGCCAACAGAATGGGAAAAGATCTTCACCAACCCCACATCTGACAGAGGATTGATCTCCACAATATATAAAGAACTCAAGAAACTAGACATCAAAGTACTGAACAGTCCAATTAAAAAATGGGCTAAAGAGCTAAACAGAGAATTCACAAAACAAGAACTACAAATGGCTGAAAGACATTTAAAGAAATGCTCAACATCCTTAATCATCAGAGAAATGCAAATCAAAACGACTCTGAGATACCACCTTACACCTGTTAGAATGGCTACGATCAAAAACACCAATGACAACCAATGTTGGAGAGGATGTGGAGCAAAGGGAACACTCCTCCACTGTTGGTGGGAATGTAAACTTGTACAACCACTGTGGAAATCAGTATGGCAGTTTCTCAGAAAATTAGGAATCGAACTACCTCAAGACCCAGCCATCCCACTCTTGGGCATATACCCAAGGAATGCTGATTCATACCATAAAGATACATGCTCAGCTATGTTCATAGCAGCACTATTTGTAATAGCCAGAACCTGGAAACAACCTAGATGCCCATCAATGGAAGAATGGATGAAAAAAAATGTGGTACATATACACAATGGAGTACTGCTCAGCAGAGAAAAACAATGAAAGCATGAAATTTGCAGGCAAATGGATGGAACTAGAAAAAATCATCCTGAGTGAGGTAATCCAAACCCAGAAAGACAGTCATGGTGTGTACTCACTCATAGGTGGATTCTAGATACAAAATAAAGAACAATCAGACCACAACCCATAGAACCATAGAGGCTATATATATAGCATGGAGGTCCCTAGGACGACTGTGGCTTATAATAAATTTCAGTTTTACTCAATTGTTGAAAAAAATAGCCAAATGAATGGAAACACATGAACTATGAACCAAAGGCTGAGGGGCCCCCAGCTGGATCAGGCCCTCTGAATAGGTGAGACAGTTGATTGGCTTGATCAGTTTGGGAGGCAACTAGGCAATGGGACCAAGTCCTGTGCTCATTGCATGAGTTAGCTGTTTGAAACCTGGAGCTTATGCAGGGACACTTGGCTCAGTCTGGGAGGAAGGGACTGGACCTCCCTGGACTGAGTCTACCAGGTTGATCGCAGTCCTCGGGGGAGGACTTGTCCTGGAGGAGGTGGGAATTGGGGGTAGGTTGGGGGTAGGGGAGGGGGTGGGAGGGGGGAGAATAGGGGAACCCATGGCTGATATGTAGAACTGAATGGTATTGTAAAATAATATATATATATATATATATATATATATATATATATATATATATGATGCCCAACATGGGATAAGAATTTCCACCTAAAACTTGAAAAAGCTTTAAAAAGGGGTTCTAAAACAGAGCTTAGAACAGCTTTCTAGTTTGTGTCTCTCATGCAGGCCATGGCACAGAGACACTGATGCATTTGAGTTTAAGCACAGCATGGTGGATTCCTGCCACTGTACACAGAGGCATCTCCAAGCCATGCAGCACACTGTGTGGTGGGTTTAGCTTTTGCTAGTACAGACAAAAGAAAAAGGTTTCTGGGCTACATGCTGCTTGATAGAGGCATGGACCCACTGCTTCCCAGAGTTGGTTGTGAGCATGTCTCCCAGAGCTGGCAGTAAATGTACCTCTGTCATGTTGGGAAACTGAACGGAGTGTAGCTTAGCAGTTTATAATCTCTCCTGGTCAAAAAAGGATTATAGATACACAATAAGACAGAGTCAGAGGAATAAGTCTCTAAACGGTTTACAGTGTGTGTAAAAATATACATAGTCTTAGAAGAGAGAGGAAAACAAGCATAGGCAGTTATATAAAGAAATAGTTTTTAAAGACAAAGTCTTTAAAGAGACAATAAAAGAAATAGCCATGTAAAGATGGAAAATACACAGAGTCTAGATTATTTATATTGTGTTTTCTTTAAATTTTTGACTGTTAATGAGCTAACTGCAGAAAGACATTTGATTGTAAAGGCTGCCAAATTAAACCAAGATATATGTTTTAAAGATATCTTGACTTCAAAATTTGGATCTAAGGATGTGTTGCTTGGAGGCTCTGTTTATGTTTCCACAGGAAGCAAGAGGCTGTGGATTCATTCCAGGTTAAGATGGCACAGATTTGATCAAGCAAGACTTCCTGAACCTTGACAGATGGTGTCTATTAATAAAGGTTATAACCTGTCTTCCTAGGACCTTGAATTTTCTCAGGATCCCCATGAGATTGCTAGTACCCCCAATCAGCAGGAAGTAGTATGAAAAGCTATGCCCAAATTCCCAAAATATTGTTTATAAATGTTTATTTTTATTTAAAGCAGGTTGATTATAAATACAATCACTTTCTAAAGAAGTAAAGAGGATACAGATATGATACGATGAAAGGATAGATTATTGAATCTAATTTTAAAGAACAACTTGTTTGAAATGTTTTACATGCTATGGATTTTAAGTTATTGATGAAAATTTAAAGTTAATTTTGTTATATTGTATATATATTTCTACTCTTATTTAAGGTATTGTGTTTATACAACTCATTTAAAATTGTAATGTATAATTAAGACATACAGATTAATAATTAGTTATCTATGATAATTAAACTTATAGTCATGTTAGTTAAGTTTTCTAGGTATACATAGATATATTTCAATTAGGTAGGTAATCTTCTAATACCTCAAAGACCTACAGAATATGGCATTTTAAATGTTTTAAAAACAGACTTTTCTGGACCGTGAGATATGTCTGTTCCTGGCAGCACCAATTTACTTCAAAGAGGGTGATGGGCATCGGAGACACTCCATATGGAGTTTTTCTTCTTCTTGGCAAAACTGGCCATTTAGAAAAGAAATTGCTTTTGCCTAGACTGCTTGACAGTATGTTGTAAAAACTGAACATACAGGACCCATAGGAAAATGACCACTGAACTTTTCCTAAACAGAGTGAGATGCTCCTTCAGGTTCCTGTTTCTCAGAAGATACTGCCAAACATTCTGCAGGACAAAGAAGAAAGTGACTGATGAACTTTGCCAATAGGCAAGAAAATCCTTCATATATCCTGCTTTACAAAAAACTCTATCAGAGACTCTAGGTCTGTAGGCTGAAGATGGATGCCCCAACATTGAAGAAGAACTTTGGGTGACTGTCCAGACATCCAGATGTCTCTGTCATTTCTAGAATTTTGTGAGTTGCTTACAATGCACTTCCTGTTTACTTAGGTAATATTATGCCCTTCTGGGGTCTTTGATGTAGTTGGAGACTAGATAGTTATAATTATAGTTTTCCTTAGTTATGATAAAAGGTAAGTTAAATATTAAACCTTAGACTCACAAGTATAGGATAGATGATGGAATATTTTCTTTAATTTTGCCAAATACAAATTGACTAGATATTGTAACTGTAATTCTTGCTTGATAACTGTTTTGTTATGTATAATTTTACTATGTCAAAGTTAAAACAGACAGAAAAGGAGAAGTGCTGTGGAATGTCTTTCTGTATGCTGTGAATATGTGTTACTCTCATTGGTTGATAAATAAAGCTGTTTGGCCAGTGGCAGGGAAGAATAAGGTTAGGTGGTACATTCAAACTGAAGATGGAGACGAAGAAGGGTGGAGTCAGGGGAGAAGCCAACCCACCGCACAAGGAGCAACAAGATGCCAGCAGACTGGTAACACCATGACTTTGTGGCAACATATAGATTAATAAAAATGGGTTAATTTAAGATAAAGAGCTAGTTAGCAAGAAGTCTGAGTCGTAGACCATAAGACTGTAATTAATATAAGCCTCTGTGTGCTTACTTGGGACAGAGCTACTGTGGGACCAGGCGGGACACAGAAAAATTTCTGATTATACACAGCCATAGCACAATGATCAAAACGGAGAAATTAACATTGGTACAAGTCCATAAACCCAAGTACAGACTTCCTTTGGATGTCACTCACTCGGCATCCAAACAATGGGTTTCTTTTTTACTTTATAGTTTGAACTGACAATGTACTGTTTCTCTTCCAACTCTTTCCACACATTTTAGCATCCTTATCTGAACTGTGCCTGGCTGTAAGGATTATGCTCAGACCCTCTGGTGGATGACCTCTTTCCTTCATCCCTTCTGTTTTATTAGTTCTACAGATGATCCACTCTCTTTCCCATGGTTGTTTCGGTGTTCACAGGTGTTGCTTTGGCATTACACATACTTATTAATGACCTTGTTATTTACACGTTCTCAATTCAGACAACTGTAGGCTTGCTCAGTGTGGTTGCTGCCCTCATCCTTTTATGTCATGTGCACTTATGGAGTTTTTGTAAAAAAAACTTCCAACTCATATTTTATTGTTCTCTGTCTCCCATGCTTTGCTTGGGTTTCCTGCTCTCTTGTGGGTCTAGTGGTGATGACTTCTGATCTCAACTCCATACGGTCTGAGAGAGTCCCAAGACTCTCCTGCATGTTGTTCCTCTTTTCTTCTCAGCAGCACAGAGATGGAAGTTCTCTCAGAATTTTTCTAAGTCTTCCCTAAAATCACCAGAGGACCTAGAGAGGACATACTCTCTCTGGGCACAAAATCTCCCTATGTTCACAACTCATGAACTCTAAATTGCCCCACCTGCCCACGTTGGTTTCTACCTGGTCATCAACTATTTCAGTGGAATTTTTCTTGAGGGTGTGTTGTGGTCAGTGGCCTTCAGTACCTGTCTATCCTCAGACTAAGGTGAGCTGGTCACTGAACTGCAGCTAGTTCATGGCTTCAGCTCAGCTCTTGCTGAGGCCTCATATTCTTGGTGCCTCTCTTCTCCTTCTAAGGATAATCAGAATGCCTCCTTTTGGCTAGGTCTTGGGCCCATTCTCATTAGCTTAACCTTCCCACTTGACAATCATCCTACAAACATTCACAACTCCCCAAGTGCTATTCGGTTGAACTTTTTATAATTACAAATTTGGTTAACCTTTGGACACCTCTGTGATTTTTCAATAGCTGCTTCTTGCCATGCTGGTTGAAGTCCAAGGAATCTTAAAATCATATTACCAGTTTTCAGTGAAGATGCCAATGACAAAAGAGGTTCAAGAGAGCTGCTGATGCATCCTGGCTGTGCCAAGACAGAGTCAGGTCTGCTCAGAATGGTAAAGCTAACTCCCCCTCCATCTATTCAAAAGTATTGAGAGCCTGCTGTGAGACCGGTTCATAGAAAGCAAGGAGCCTGTGTGACTGGAATGGCACAGATCCTGCGCCTCAGCAACCTCACAGTCTAACACTTAAACAAATACTACCAGATGTGTGTGCAAATGTTTGGGGAGGCAGCATTTCTCCTGGGGCATTCTCAGAACAAAAGGCAAAGAAAGCATATCCTGAGATTGGAATTTGAGTGCAAGTAATTCACCTATGTAAGCCCAAAAAATTGCAGTAGGAAAATAGGAAGCCAGGGCAGGAAAGAAAGTAGAAAAAGGCAGATTGCAAAGCCTCCCTCCCCGACCCCACCCCCAGCAGAAGCTGAGAGTCAGTGCCCCGTTCATACTTTGGTGTTATCCTGCTCCAAAGCCACAGCTGGTCATCACGAAGCCTGGAAGCCAGGGAGAGGGATTTAGATGAAGCCCTTGGGCCAGCAGTGAGCTCAGTTCAGGTCAGAGGACAGATTCTAGAGCAGCGTTTCTTATCCTGTAGGTTGAGACCCCTTTGAGAGGTCAATGACCCTTTCACAGGGGTCACCTAAGACCATCAGAAAACACAGATATTTACAACATGATTCAAACAATAGCAAAATTACAGTTATGAAGTGGCAATGAAATAATTTTATGGTTGATGTCACCACAGCATATTAAAGGGTCACAGCTTTAGGAAGGTGGAGAATCACTGGTCTGGAGCAATGGGGTAAAGGCAAGCAAAGATGTACTCAGTGGTACATCCCTCCCTGTCAACCCAGAAGTCTTAGGGAGCACCACACGCTACCTCTGCAGAGGCCCAGCCTGTTCTTAGGCTCAGGGTTGGAGGAAACCTGCCGAGCCTGAGAACTCCAGGCTCTTCTTTACATCATCTCTTTATGTTTGGTGTAAATTCCTCACCAAGTAAGAACTATTCCATTGAAAATCAAACTTTAATAAAAGTAATATTTGTAGAATGCAGGGGCCCTGTGTTGGCATTCTGGCCTGCTCCTTAGGGACCCACCCTGTGTCCTGATGTAAAGCCCCTGTAAGAGGAAAAAAACCCTCCTCCTCCATTCTCTTTTTCTCCTTTTCCCTCTCTTCTCCATGAGGCCGCATACACCTCTGCTTCCCCCCCCCTCTTCTTCCCTCCATTCCTTCTCCCCTCCTTCCGAAATAAACTCTCCACATGGATGCTGTGTCTGCGTGGTATGAGTGACTTCCACACATGGTAGTCCACCACAGCATCTGCATGGCATGTCTCCCTCACCATGTTCCCCTCGCCCATGGGGGCAGCTTGGCCCAAACTTCCAAGGCCTCTGGCACATGCTGTATCGTAACATCCTGGAACTCCAATCCCAAATGTGGCATCAGGGGTGAAAGAAAATGTGGGTCGAAGAACAATGCATAATCCTGTGTGTGATGCTGAATTCAGATGCCGATGCAAAGGGAGCCTCTGGTGAGGATGCCCAGAGTGTGAGTGAGGATTCACGGAGGAGCACAGAAAAGTGAACACAAACTGGAGCCCACTCCTGTGCCTCACGATGCCACCTCAGGTACATCTGACACAGTGCTTCATGATGACAGTCATAGACACGCCAGCACTGGTGGGTCACCGGAATTTGTAGAGTTCTTCCCCGTCTCACTGCATTTGTTCCTTATGACAACCACTTAGCCGTGGAAGAGCAGAGCCAGGAGTAGGGAGGTAGGAACAACTTGAAAATGAGGCAGAGCTGGGAGCAACTTGGGCACGCCACTTTCCAAAGCTGAAACATTTCACAGCAGGCTATGGCTTCTTTTTAAATGTGTGTGTGTGTGTGTGTGTGTGTGTGTGTGTGTGTGTGTGTGTGTGTGTTGTAGAGGTAGGGGAGGCTGGAGAGACCCTTTTGGGAGTCCAGTGACCCTTTCACAGGGGTCACCTAAGACCATCAGAAAACACAGATATTTATATTATAATCATTCATAACAGTAGCAAAATAGGCTAAGAGTGCTTGTTGCTCTTACAGAGTTTCTGAGTTCAGTTCACAGCACCCACATGGTGGCCTACAACCATCCATAATTTGTAACTTCAGTTTTCAGGAACCCAGTGCGGCCTTCTGCCTTTTGTGAGCACCAGACACACATGTGAAACACAAACACACTTACAGGTATAACACAAAGACACATAAAAAACAAAACAACAAATGAGTAATTTCAAAACAAAACCCTGTATGTATATATATGCCTCTATGTGTGCATATGTGTGCACGTGCCGTGTGAAGGAGTCAGTGTCTGGTCTGTGTGTGCATATGTGTGCACGTGCCATGGGAAGGAGTCAGTGTCTGGTCTGTGTGTGCATATGTGTGCACGTGCTGTGTGAAGGAGTCAGTGTCTGGTCTGTGTGTGTATATGTGTGCATGTGCTGTGGGAAGGAGTCAGTGTCTGGTCTGTGTGTGCATATGTGTGCATGTTCTGTGTGAAGGAGTCAGTGTCTGGTCTGTGTGTGCATATGTGTGCATGTGCTGTGTGAAGGAGTCAGTGTCTGGTCTGTGTGTGCATATGTGTGCACGTGCCGTGGGAAGGAGTCAGTGTCAGGTGTCTTCATCGCTCCTCATTTTCTTTGAAGACTTGTCTTTTACTGAACCCAGGACTGCAGATCTGACTAGACTGGCCAGGTAGTGAGCACCAGGCATGCTCCTGTTGATCCTCCCCACTGACTGGCTTTTCCAGGCAGGAGCTAGGAATCACCCTCAGGTCCACATGTGTGTGTGGTGAGGCCTTTCCCAACAGTCATCTCCCTAGCCTCTCTTCTTTTTTCAGGTACTGAATATTAAACCTGTGGCCTTATGGAAACTAAACACATTCTTGACTGCTAAGCTTTACCCCACCCCATCTATATTCTAATGGAAATTGCTCACAGGGCAAGGAAACAGGCCGAATGGGCAAGCTCCCCCATCAGGGTCCAACAATAGCAAAGCTCAGACATGGAGTGGCTGTCCATAACTTGTCCTGGGAGGCACATGTGTCCCCACCACTTACATATGTCACAAAGCAAAGGTCAATGCAGTGGCAGCTGCTGTAAGTTGTTCTCACCTGCTCAGAACAGAATTCCGAGTCCGGTCAGGTTATCTGCAGGCTTCAGGGACAGATATTTTCAAATTGTGTTCTTTGAGCAAACAAAAGTTTGTTTTGAGTAAAGCAAGGAAGGAGCTGGGTGAGGAAGGCCCTGCCTGTAAACCCAGCACTTGGATTTGATTGTGCTAGGTTCAAGGACAAGCTTGGCTACATAATTTGGGGCACCTTGAGCATAGAATGAGACCTAGTCTCAAAAATAAAAGAACTGGATAAATTTCACAACTTCTGTCCCAGGATTTGAGTGACTGAGGCAGGAGGACCACAGCACATTTAAGGCCAACCTCAGCTGCAATACCCTACCACCAGACCACCAGTCCTTCATGTTAGGAGATGCACAGAGCAAGTTGGCTAGCAGGACTAGCCATACTGGTGAGCTCTGAGCTTGACTGACAAACCCTGCCTCCAAAGTAAATAAGGCGGAAAAGTAGGTGAGGAAGATTCCTAGCATCAGCCTTTTGCTTCCACACAGGCACACACACCACACCCATCTACCCACACACAAGCAAATACACACCACATATAAATGAGAAAAGTATGAAGTTGTTTTCATGAGGACTGTGATATGAACTAGCATAGAGAACAAAATCATGGAGATTTAGAACACCTAAGGCTGCTGATGTGGCTGCCCAAGGCGACCTGGATGGCTCGAATCGCCCCTGCTGTTTGAACACAGCCTTGTGGAATACAAGCAAGAGAACTGAGTAGGTGAACTGTCCATTTCAATTAGTACCACACACACACAAAGGCCAAGAATAAAGCCTTTAGCACTGGGAAGTCTAATCCTTAGAGTGTTTCTCTATGGAAGATAAAGATGTAAACAGTGATGAAGATATCCAGCCCTGTGTCTCTTGCAAAGACAATATAAACAAAATTTAAAGTGAAACAACATAATTCTCTGTCCATAGGGACTGACGGACCAGTGACAAGACTGCCAAGACCCTGATGGTAAATGTTTCTCCAATATCAAAATGTGACCTATTGCTTAGGCGTTGGAAAATTTTTTCTTGAGGCTAACAATAGTAAACATTTTAGCATTCGTGAGCAAGGAAGGTTTTTGTTGCAATTATTCAGCTCTGCCATTACGGCTCAAAAGCAGCCAGAGGCAACAAATAAAGGTAAAACTGAAATAAAACTTTATTTACAAACCCAGATTGGAAAGGCTTCCACCCTTGGGTCACAGTTTGTTGAAACCATATGTAGATTGAGGTTTCCTACAAGATCCCCACATTTTATTGACAAATAGAAAAAGTGAGGTTAGAAAGCAGGTATCCTTGGATGTTTTGAGAGAACATGTCACCGATAGCTATGGTCTTGAAATCTAGAGACTCTTGGCTCAAATGCCAGGATTGTATACATGTACCAGCACGCGCGGCTGAAAACACGTCCTTAAGGAATAACAACAACCATGAAAACCTAAAGAATACTCCAGATAACAAGATGGCTAGTGTCACTCCCCCTCTTTTCTCATATTGTATTCATCTTTCCCTAGAGAAGTGGGAATAAAACATAGAAATGGATACATTACTCTAAAAATGGCACTCTGGAGAGAAATTTTTCTAAAGGCTAGGTAACAGAGGCATTCTTTTTTTTTTTTATTATTAAGGAATTTTGTACTTATACATACCGACCACAGATTCCCCTCTCTTCCCTCCTCCCACTCCTCCAGCCTTCCCCCACCCCCTATTCCTTCCTCTAACAAGGTAAGGCCTCCCATGGGGAGTCAGCAGAGACTGGTACATTGAGTAGAAGCAGGTCCAAACCCCTCCACCTGCATCAAGTCTGTGCAAGGTGTCCCACCATAGGTAGTGGACTCCAAAAAGCCAGCTCACACACCAGGGAAATGTCATCCTGGAAATGTTACCTGGAAAGGTAACCCAAACTCAGAAAGACAAAAAGGAGCCTTCATCCAGTAACTGATGGAAGCAGATGCAGAGATCCATAGCCAAGCACAAAGCTGAGTTCCAGGAATCCAGTTGAACAGAGAGAAGAGGGATTCTATGAGCAAGGTGGGGAAGGGGGATCAAGATCATGATGGGAAAACTTACAGAGACAACCAAACCAAACTAGTGGGCACTCATGAACTTTAGACTAACAGCTGTGGAGCCTCCACGGGACTGGACTAGGCCCTCTGCATAAGTGAGACAGTTGTGTAGCTTGATCTGCTTAAGGTGTCCCTTGGCAAAGGCATTCTTAAAATCTTCCCGTTTGTCATTTTCATCCAGATCAGAAGCCGAAAGAGCTGCATTGTGACAGGCCACAACGAACAGCCAATTGCTAAAGTATAGTCAGGAAAGAAGCCCAGCCCAGGCTATCTTTGTGCCAAGCAGGACTTTCTGATACAGTCTTCCTATAGCTAAGAGCCTCGGTCTGGCCCTCTGTGTTCTTCCACACTAAAGAACCACTGGGCACATCTATGAACTTGCAGAGGAAAGCCTCATAAGGCCTCTTTCTGAGTGCTCCCTGCAGTACTGGTCCATGACACAACACCATTAGTCATTCAGAGCTTTCTGCTATGGTGTGTCTAAAACACCAGTAAGGGTTAAAAAGCCAGGACACTGAAACTGTGTGGCCAGCAGCAAGTGACTCAGAAAGCTGTCTCTGGTCCTTAGTTGTTTCCTACAGCTGTTAAACCATGGCCATGGGTCATGGATGTTTTCCATGAGTTGACCTTAGCGGATGTGGAGGTCACA